>NC_046375.1:30095070-30225463 GCF_011125445.2 Fundulus heteroclitus
TGTCTTATTTTGTGCACAAGTAACAACCTCTCCAGGGCCAATGTCTCCTCCTGTGTCAGCTGGTACATGTCCCATCCATGGACTATGAATAGCATGCAGACATTTTTAAGGCATGCATGGTCTTTTTGACCATACTTGCCCTTTCTCATATCAGCACTTAACAAACATTGCTGTTTATTGCCAGTAATTAGAAGGTGATCAACTCTTGATGTATTACACTATGCTATTACTTATTCAGCCAAAATATTATCAAAAATTCATAATTTAAAGCAGTGAAACTGGTATCGTTTAAAGCAGTGAAACTGGTACTATGTAAAGTAGACTTTATCTTGACATTTTAAACACATTTTAGATTTTTTTAAATTTAATTTTACTATTTTAATTTTACACAACTAAAATAAGAACACCCTTTTGAGCAAATTTTAATTGGCACCTAGTTTTAATGCTTTGCTGCTAACGCAATGTAGCAGTACCTGACACTGCCAGGCATAAGCAAAATAAAGTTGTCAATCCAGTAAACTATGTATGGATGGGAATTTAGTTGTCAAGTTTTCACCAAAAGTCAAAGTATCCAAGCCAAAGACCACAGCTTTAGAGAATATATTGGGTGGAACAAAGATACCAAGACCGAGGTGCTTTGTAAACAATTCAAGGTTGGCAGGTCTCTCAGATGACATTAAATAAATTGACAAAACAAAAGAGATGGAAACAACTCTGTACAACTGCCAATAAAGTTGTGTTTGGCAGAGACTACAACTTGAAAACTTCAGGATCAAGACTACCACCCACCATTGATCCTGTCACGTGGTGATGAGTCAGTGCAGTACAAAGCTACTAGCTGTTTAACATCAGCAGTTTAGTAGTGATGTAAATGTTCAGTTGGAATACCAGTCAATACAATGATTACCATTGATACAGCTTTGGTTTATGTCTAAGATTTAAACATTGCATATCAATGTTTTTTTTTTATTTGAAGGCAGGTATTTCATGTTAACCCCCCTGAATGACTTGTTAGTAAAGGGTGTCAGTGGTAGCTTTCCATAATTGCTGGCTCTGTGGTCCTGCTTTAACAAAAGCATGTAGTATCTGTTCCTTCCTGAAATCTCTGTTTTGCTGCATTCATCCTTTATTTCCACTCCATCATTAGCCCAACGACAAAGCTTTCACAAAGCTGTTCTCATTTTTTTCATTCTCATTCAACTAAAAATCTCTTCACTGTCATACCTGCAGTGCATTCACCTGCCTATGAGCATATGCAAGTCTGTTGCTTTCAGGATGAAAGAGACCACAGGGAGCAGACAACAGAAACAACAATTTCAAGACTTTGTCTTTTTCCTATGTGTTCACTAAAAAAATTTTTTATCATGACAGCAGTGACCAGGCAAAGTTCTGGCATATCATCCTTCCATCAAAGTCAGCCCTTCAGCAGAACATCACTGACTCGTTGCATTTTGTCCACACAGAGCGCTAGAAATAGCAGATGCTACATCATATACCCTGCAGTCCATTCCTTTATAACAGCACACCTAGAGAAGTGGGAAAGAACTCACAGCAGTGATAGCTTTTTTAGCTTTTCAGTGATAGTGTGTGGAGGGTCTGACAACCATTTTCATCCTCAACTACTTGTTTTCTGTATTGATCTGAGTATTTCAGTCTGAGCTAAATTGGTATGGCAACATTAGACAATTCCATAAGTTGTAATTTTGTATATACAATGTAAAACATGGACTTGAAATTAAGTATTATAAAATAAATTGTTCAAAATATTTGTTTGCTGTTCAGATCTTATCCAGAATTATTATCTAAAGATTATTAATTATTATCTGATTATCGGGTAATTGTGGCTGAGTGGGAAGAGTTACGTGTTTAATTGCAGTTTCCTCCCGGCAGATGTTGATGTGCAAGGCACTTAACCCCAAGATGCAGTTAAGTTGTGCATTTGTGTAAGTGTGATTAGGTAAATGTGGTTCTCTAAAGTGTTTTTAGTGGTTGGTAAGACTAGAAAAGGTCTAATTCAACCCTTTTACTGAACGTTCGCACTAAACATAGCCAATGACGGTAGCATCGGTACTCAATAACAGATAAAAATATGTAGGTCACAATATACTCTGTGTTGATTTTTAATATTTAGCCATTTCCAATAACTTTGATAACAGTCTTGATAATAATTCAAAGAAATGTCTAGAATATCTGTCCAGCATTACAGTGAAGCAAAGACAGAGAAGAAAATTCCCAAGTGAAACCAAAAAGTATCTTGTGCCTAAGTAATTACGGCCAAAGTGGGCACTCTTTTTCCAAGTGCGATGCATTAGCTTCCCAATAAAATATTGATAAATATGCAACCCACTCGCCTCTGTGATTACAGTGCAATAAAGTGAAAAAAGAGTGGCTGGAGAAACACCCCTCTACAGCTCTTCACTCTGTGTTGTTCCTGCAAAATGGAAAAAGATGGACGTGTTTGGGTCCCTGTCTTGACAGGTGGGATACAGGGCTGAACTCAGGCCTGTAAATGTACAAGTAAAGCATGTACTGGAGGGATTTCCGTGATGATGGAGTAAGTGGGTTGCTCTGGCTGTAAAGCATACAGATCAGCTGTCCCTTAGACAATTCTCCCAGCTTTAGTGCAGAAAGCCTTGTTTTTCCTCCTCATAACTCCCACCTCCTCCTCTCCAGAGAAAGGTTCATAAAAATAGAAGTATTCATTCTAAAAGGAGGTTTGTTCTATCACAACAAAGCCATTTTCTTCCATGCTAGACTTATTATTCTGGAGCATCTAAATGGACATCGATGATTTTCAACAAAGCACATAGTTGTTTTAAAATTTAAGTCATTCATTCACCTGGCTGTGCAATGTACCACTGCTAATTTAAAATAGGATGCTGAGTAATGTAGCAGACAGCCAATTATGTAACAGCACCCACACTTTTGGTTAAATTATAACACAATCTTTATAGATAACAGCTGTTTTAACAAAAAAAGAGAATTATTGTTTTTTTGTAATACTGTTTTGTCAAAAAAAATTAAATGTTTGGTAAAAAGATTTACTGTGCCATTTTTAATGCTTTCCAAACGTAATATCTAAATGACAATTAGAGCAATAAGAGGCTACCTCAACGAACCACCTTTGAGGAATAGCTTACAGATTATGAAAACCCAGAATTCAGTGTCTCAGAAATGCCATGTTTTTCAAATGTTTTGCCCACATGCAGAAAACGTTCGGGAGACCAATACACAGTTTAAGATGTTTATTAAAGGAGCAAGGTGCAAAAACAAGTCGGAACTGCTAGACGCCTGGTTCGAGGCCTTCTGGGCGGGATTAACTGCAAGGGAAGAGAGATAATGAGTCATGGATCGAAACCAGAAAGATGCCAGATTGTGCGCAGCTTACCCTTAGTCGGAGAAACACGAGCAGGGAAGAGTAAGCACCGAGGGAACTAGTGTCTACTCTGATATGTGGGTGGTGATTGGAGGGCGGCTGGTGGAAACTGGTGAGAGACCCGAAGCAACCTCCACAGGTAGGAGGGACAGACGGATTGACCAGAGTACAGAAAGCTGAGGGTGCCAGTGGAATCCGGGAGGGGGGACCTCACCCCAACTAGGTACATCCTAGGAAGTCTGAGGGGGAACGCCAGAGCAACATCTGAGCACAGGACTTCCACTGAACAACTCCTCATCAAAACTCCAGGCCAGGTAAGTGCATCCAAGCACACAAACTGTGACAAAAATAGAAGAGCCAAAATAAGTCCAAGGTAGAAGAGCAAAAACTCACAATACGAAAATCCGGAACTGGTCAGAGGCCACATCGTACCACGACTGGTTTAAGGCTCTGGCATCTTCCGTCTGTCTCTGCACTGCTTAAGAAGCCAGCGGAATCTGCTCCTGACGAGCCGCAGGTGTGGGGCACGCCCCCACAGACACTAACACCACCTGTGGGAAAAGCCCCAGAACCAGAGCAAACAGACAGCACCCTGACAAGAAAATTATATGAAATAAATGAAAACGGTATTTTAAACAAAAATGTCAACCTTTTCAAAAGTATGTTAAATTCCATCCACTCTGTACTTGGTTTGGGGATCCTTCTGCTTGAATTCCTGCATCCATGCAGCATGGCATGGAGTTCTGCTGAGGTGTAATGAAAGCCTGTGTTGCTTAGCAGCCTTCAGGTAAGCAGCATTGTTGGTCCTTTGTCTCTCACCTTCCTCTTAACAATTCTCCTCAAATTTTCTTTGGGGTTCAGATCAGGCCAGTTTGCTACCCAGTCAATCGCAGTAACGCAATGGTCATTGGTAAATTTGGCAGTGTGGACTGGTACCAAGTCCTGCTGGAAAATGAAATCAGCATCTCCCTAAAGCTTGTCACCAGAAAAAAAAAAATCATGACGTGCTCCAACATGTCCGAGCTTAAATCCATCATGGACAACACCTTTTACCCCCTGCACCAGGTCTGTCACAGCTACTTTAGTGACAGACCTATACATCCTGTGTGTAAAAAGGAGCACTACCACAGGTCATTTATCCCTGCTGCCATCAGACTTTACAATGCCACTGCATTATAACCTGGTTTATGTAATAACACTGTAACAACTGTGCAATAACTTTCGCAATAATCTTGTACACTGCAATAACCATGCAATAACTATTTCACATTTCATATTTTTATATTATTTTTTTCCCATCCACTCTATATATCTGGATGTACTGTATATAATTCATGCACCTTTTCCTCCTTTGTGCACCTTCAGTTGCTTATAAGAGTCAACGTCACAAGTAAATCTCTTTATTGTGAGATCAATAAAGTTGTATCTTATTGTATCTTATCTCCTGCCCTCGTAGATGGCTGTGTTGACTGTGGATCTCAGAAAGACCAGTGGACCAACACCAGCAGATGACCTGGCACCCCAAACCATCACTGACTGTGGAAAATGTTCACTGGACTTCAAGCAATGTTGATTATGTGCCACTCCTCTCTTCCTCCAGACTCTTGGACCTTCATTTCCAAATAAAAATTTATTTATGAAAACTTTATTTTCATCTTTGGACCATGAAGCACCGAGCAACAGTACATTTACTGTATTTTTCAGGTGCAACTTATATATCAAATTTAAATGGTAATTTGTCTTAACCAGCATGGAACAAGGAGTAAACATTACCGTCTACTGCCACAAGAGGGCTTGCTAGGCTTGTGAACACTATCCTGCTTCTGCACCACTTAAAATAGGGTGACCAGACATCTCAGATTTTCGGGGACTGTTCCCGTTTTTGATGACCTGTCACCGGCAAAAGCTGTCCCCGGAATTGTCCCCGATTTCAGTGTATCATGATGGAGTAAAAAAGTTTAGCGAGATGTATTTATCCAGTCCTACCACTGTCCTGACGTAGTAGAAGAACTGAGCCGAACGCACCTTCCCTGCCCCGTCAGCATTGCAGATCATGCAAAACAAACCAACCCCCAGACAGAGATTCTCAACAAAATCAGAGCCATCCCTGGTTTTCATTAGAGAAATGTGGTCACCTTAACTTAAAAATTAATTGAAACATTAACTTATAGACAACAATGACTGAACACATGTTTGTATGCTGTTCCAGTATGTATTCACGCAGGGGAGCGTTGCATGGTGCAGCTCGAAGGGCCCAGACCACGACAGAACTCTGTTATTAGGTTGTCTGTGAAGTTAATAACAGCTAGCATTAGCTTACAACACTGTTCCCTCATAGCTGCGCGCATGTGCAATCGCGCACATAATCTGGATTCAGCAAATCTATGCTGTGCAGAAAATAAATTCCAAGCTGAACTTTAAACAAAATAATAATAAATCAAGTTATTTTGTACCATTTTGCAATAGGGTAGTTCACGCGTGACGTCACGCATGACGTCAGTGCTACATCCGGGTCACGGTGGTTGGCAAAAAACAGTACTGTTCTTGTCAACCAGTCTGGCGCGCATGCGCGAAAAACCCGGATCAAAACAATAAAAATGAAGTGGTCTATTCTGGTGAAATGTTGCTCCACGGTCACACTATGTGTGCGCCAGGTGCTGATCAGAACGCACCAATGATTGATGGGTGGGGCAGAAGCCTTTCTAGTTGGGCAGGTTGCAGTGTGCGTCTTTGTTGCTCCTGCTGTATGGCAGCTGTTTCTGTGGCTGTGTTTTGGGATCTGCTTATGTGAGATCATAAGCACTGTTTTTCAACCAATTTGTGCTTTGGAACTCTATAAATTTGGTTGGTTTTTGAGCGCTAAACTTGGTGTTTGTTTCTGGAGCATTGTTGCTCATGTCTCTCAGTTCTTCCTTAGCAGGACCACTACTCTGAAATAAAACACACTATACAGCTCCTAGAAAATCCAAGATGTTTGTCTTTTTCATGTAATCGGGCTAAATCAGTTGTATCTAAACTATGTAATCCAAAATAAATTATTGCTGTAATTTGATTCTTTTAGTAAGCCATGTAGCTTGTTATAATCTCACATTTTGGATAGGTGTAATGTAGTCTCAGTGTGCATGTGCGATGTTGCTCAGGGGGGTCAAGTGAATGATCAGGGAGTTTATGTGTATGCTCAGACACATGAAAAAACAGGGACCATTGGTTTACTGGTCCGTTGTCTGGGCTGGTTACAACTTCACTGATGCACGTGAGCTTTATGTTGGTTTCAAACATGCATGTTATACTGTTATCTTAACACGTACAACCGTTATGCTCACTCTAATTTCACCGTAATTCTGACAACTTTCAGCGTAACAGCTCGTTATGCTAAAATCTGTTGGATAAATCCTTGCCAGTTGGAGTTGCTAATTTATCCCATTCATCCTCCCAGATATGTTCCATCTTATTCAGCTGGTTGTGGATGCAGCTGTGTAATTTAATAAATTAGTTTACCAGATTAAATGTTAGTTTTTAGTCTTGGATTGTGTGACATAAATGTCTAAATAAACGCATATAGTCCAGTGAAACTTATATATGTTTTTTTTTCCCTTTTCATGACGCATTTTTGACTGATGTGACATATTCCTGAGCAACTTATAGTCCGAAAAATATGGTATGTTACTACTTAGACCAGATAAGATGCTTGTACCCCATGTATTGGATTTGTCTGTCTGTAGTGATGTATGATGTGTTGACTTCAGCTTCAGTCCACACTTGGTTAAGCGTTTCCAATTTTTGCATGGGCTTTGCTTCACCAATTCCAGATATTTCTTTTTGGGTTTCTTGGTAGATCATAAATCTGCCTCTAAATGGTCTCTCAGTTTGGGTCAGTAAGTGACAATCATGACGGAGAGAGGGCCTCAGAAGGACAATCATGAGGAGCACTGCTGACTGGACAGCTGTCATTGACAACTTTCACAAAGAGAGTAAGCTACAAAGGGTCATTGCTAAAGAAGCTGGTTGTTTATACAGTACTGTATTCAAGGATATTTACATAATATAGAGTAAAAGGAAAAATTGTGGTGCACCTTTTACTATCACACTTTTTTATTTTTCATCAGACTGACCAAAAAGCTAAATTCATTCAGAGGGGCCTGCTTAAAGGTTGATGTTTTTTCAAGTACTTTTAAGCTGACAAACAAGTCTCTTAGAAATGTGTATTCTAATTTATTGAACATGTCTGCATATTTAAGGTACTCTAGAGGTTTCTGATGATTGGGCTACAGGGACTTAATAATTAACTAGAAAAAGCTGTTCCTGCGTAACAGCGAGTGAGAATGCTAATCTGCAGAATGATTGAGCAGAAGATGCAGAAAACATTGAAATCAGATTTGAAGAATTTAAAAATTTGAAGGGATTTGAAGAATTTGAAAAAGTTTGAAGAATTGAAAGAAATAGAATAATTTGAAATAATTTGAAGAAATTTGTAAAATTTGAAGAATTTGAAAAAATTGAAGAATTTGAAAAAATTTAAAGGAATTTGAAAAATTTGAAGAATTTAAAAAAAAATAAAAAATTGAAGAAATTGAAAAAATTGAAGAATTTGAAAACATTTGAATTAGAAAAATTTTAAAAAATTGAAGGAATTTGAAAAATTTTAAAAAATTTGAAGAATTTGAAAATTGTGAAAATTTTGAAGGAATTTGAAACATTTAAAAAAAATTTAACAATTTGAAGAAATTTCAAGAATTTGACAAATTTGAAGAAATTTGAAGAATTTGAAAATTTTGAAGAAATTTGAAAAATTTGAAGAAATTTGAAGAATTTGACGTAGGCCAAATTTCTTGTGCAGCTTTCTCTCTAAAGAAAGTACAGACTCTGTGAAGCAGAAGTTTGTACGAGCTTCCTAGAGCTACTTCCGGTTAACAACATGCTAACCGTTAGCCGCTAACAAGGTTGTGTTCAGTATCACCGGGGGATTGTAGTCTGTCAGTTTGGTCCAAATCCTGTACTGGGAAGTGCCTCAAAAAGGGGTGCCAATACTTAATGTCACCAAACGTGACCAAAGTTCATGGGTCAGATCCGCCTCCTTTAGCAACTCAGCCTCACCACATCTGGGCCAAGAACTCTACATTTGACCAAAATGGTCAGTAGCGCCATTTCCCACAGGTGGGTGGTGCTGTATTGGCCAATTGGGTCGTGTCTGGGCATCATGCCAGGTCCTGTTGGAAGCAAAGGCCCAATAGGAAAGCATGTGACATCCAAAATGGGACAGAAAAGTGACACATGGCTGAAAGTCACTTGAAAATTTTAAAATGTTAAGAAGAAGTGACTGTGCGAATTTCAGGCTCCTACATTAATCCCAGCCATTGCAGGGGATGTTGAAAGTTGCCATTCTATCCGAATGGAGCGTCTCCCTCTGGCCCTCAGAGTTCCGTCGTCATGGAAACTCACTGACACAGCTGCAGCGGTCTCTGCAGACCAACAGAGACTTTCTGTCAGAGGCTGCCTATTGGGTTATAATGGAGAACTTTGCCTCGAACAACGCTCCATATCTCCTGTTCCGTAAATGGTAGAGACGTATTTTTTTTCTGCGTTTATTTCGTAACGGATAGGGGAAGAAGACAAGCTATCGGTTTTTGCTGGAAAAAGTTTAATAAAGGCGTAAAAAATTATGATATAAAAGGGATTTTTAGCGAATTTCAGAAATCCTCTAAAAAGGTTCCCGAACAAATCGCTCTAGCTGAAAACGTATAAGAGATATCAAAAAAATTCTTTCACTCTGAGTATCAGCCGGCTTTTGAGGACTATGGAGCTCATTTTTATGTTTGTACAAAAATCGGTGTAGGCACAGCGACGATGTAAAAAAGTGGATGTTGTGGAAGAATGAAGCTCCAAAGCGTTTTAAGGATTTTGCACATTCTCTACTCCCAAACAAATTGTTCCTGTGGCAAAACCGTAATAGCTATCGACAAAATTCCTTTTTTTGAGAGTGCCAGAAGGGTTGGGACATTCATGTGTGAAAGTCTCATGCCTGTACATGAAACGGTTTAGGAGTAGCGACGATGCGAAAACATGTGATGTTTTGGATTTTCAGGTGTCATTTTTGAAAACCGCTCCATAGGAAATGAATGGGGAAGGTTTCGGGTTAGTGTCGCTCTGAGGTGATTTGCGAAAAATCTATAAATCCCACACCAATGATGGTTACATTTTCCGAATCCAGACGAAAATTCCTACGTTTTGATGTATAATTTATGTGGATAGGGTTCAAATTGAGCGAGTGAGAAGAAGTTGTTCGGAGAAGAAGAATTTGTTGAATTTCTAGAGTGCGCACTCTAAAAGAGCCTCCTTGACGACCATAGCAACGCATGTTATTTGCTGAATTTCTTGAAAAGCCAAAATTATTTTAAAGACGTACTATACGAAAATGGTAAAAGATATGAAAAGGCTGAAACATACCATAATAGCCAAAAGATATCACTACATTTTAAAAGTTGAATGACGTTTCTAGCTTAAAGTAGGCTGAAGCAGTAAGATGACAAAAAGTTGAAATATTTGAAGAATTTGAAGGATTTTCTATTCAATTTAAATGAGAGCAAAAAACGCACAAAAAGTTAAATATTTTAAATATTATAAAAGTTATAATTTCAAAAAGACATAGCAGTAATGTTGTGAACGAGCTGAACGTTTGGATACGAAAATTGTTTAAATCGGTTGAAGTATGCAGGAGTAGTTAGATGCCGAAAAACGTACGGAATAATAATCAAGACCTGAAGGAACTTAATAAGTGAGAATGCTGTATAGCATTCTCACTGATTAATAATTGTAATCATTATTATTATTATCATTATTATTATTATTATTGTTATTATTAATATCATTATTAATATTATTATTATTAACCAAAATTACCAGAAAAGTGTGGATGTTCTAACTTGTGGGGGATGTATTTTCCTAGTAATTAATAATTGTGATTTATAATGGAAATTGGCAATTCATAATTGCAAACCAAATCACTATACAAAGTTTAATCAGCTGTTAATTCTAAAAAGGGATAGTTTGAGCACTAACCTTCAGACAGCAAATCTGTCTTATGTAAAAGAAATAAGCACAAACAAGTCTCTCTTTATCAATTACAGTTTATGAAACAAAATCCCCCTGTTACAATCAAAACTAGAGTCACAACCTCCTTAACTAACCAGAAACACACATCTTCCAATTATCAAAGGTAAAATGCAAAATGATCATTTGAGAACAGTAAGCAACTGAAATATTATATCAGTTTGTTCACGCATGAAAACCGCACCACGTTAGTTGAATGGCCAGACTGATGAGCAGAAATAACAGTCAGCACCACCAATTTAAATGAGATATACAAATCTTTGAAACAACTTAGATTGCATAAGCAGAAATTGAACATTCATGTAATAATTAATGTTTGGGGGTGAGGGTGAGGGTTTGTGTGTCAAGCAGAAGTGCCTGGGCTGAGGCTGGCGAGGCAAACAAACAGTTTTTATTAGTTTTCTTCTTCCTTTTTCTTTGACGTACAGTAAACCAAGCCTGAAACACTAACTGTAAAGCAATACAACATCCTATGTGGTAATTTTATTGCTTTTTTCTTCCCTTGTCCTGGTGAAAATCTGAAAAATGTGGAGTGAATATGTAAACAGCCCTCTTTACTCTGATACCCCTAAATACAATGCAAAGTAACCAACTGCCTTAAAAAATCACCTTGTTAGTAAGAACAGATTTATATTTAGACTAAAGTATACATACTTTAGTCTAAATATAAATCCAATTTTGTTGAAGGCCTCAGAGGTCTGTTAGAGAACATTGGAGGAAAAAATAGCATCATGAAGACCAAGAAACCCAGCAGACAGGTCAGGGAGAAAGTTGTCGAGGAGTTTAAAGCGGGGTTAGTTTCTAAAACAACATCCAGAGGTTTGAACATCTCCCAGATCTCTGTCCAATTTATCATCTGAATGTAGAGAGAGGATGGAGCAATTGCAGACCAACATAGACATGTGTTATGCTATAATTATGCCATGATGAATAATTGATCTCAGATTGAATTCTGAACATGTAGTATGGAGGGGGTCACAAAGGAATTCCACTCTGGCTGCAACATGAGACCCTCACAGCTTGGACGGCCCTTCTTCCCAGCAGGGGTACTCTCTTGCTATAAAACCTTTCTCCCACAGACACAGACTCTCTCTCTTCAGCGCTTCACTTCTGCAGACCTCTTCAGCTCTACAGCAGCACTCTCAGAGCAGACAAAGAAGGCCTGGACCATGAGGGCCTGGTCGGCCCTGACTGACACACAAGCCAGCAGTTGAGGGAAGGTGCCTACACAAGCCATGCTTGACCCAGAGTCTGCTGAACTCACCTGCTGCTTCAATGGAATGACCAAGGGGAAGCAGAGGACCTGACTGAATCCGGATAAACAACACACTGGAACAGAGCTAAATTTCACTCTGACTGATGAGCAAACCAGCCGCAAAGTACAGATTGCCAAAACTGCTTTGTTCAATTTTGTCAGCTGTTGCAGGAGAGCAGACGCAAGACGGTGGACGCCTCCCCTAACCAGACAAGCTGAGCGATCAGACTATTGAATGGACATCGGTCCCGACTACACATGCGTGTTTCTGCTAGGCCGCAGAAACCCCAAGCTTTCCCTCCACACGCTGTTGGTTAGCTCATAGCTGGAGAGCTAAGCGCTAGCCCGCCAACAACAAACCAACGATTCTCCCTTCTTTTACGTCCTTCCTGGAATGGCCAAAGTGGACAGAACTGACACGAGGCAAGAGACAGGTTTGGACAGGGAGCTGAGGGAGAAGTTAAAAGGTTTATTGGGAAATGTCTTGTAAACCGTTGTACACATGGTGCTTTAGAACAAAGGGCTAACGAAATAGCTCACGCTAGCCTTCTGTTTATGGTACTGCTAATATCATTTGAGTGTATTTTATGGTTTTACCAGGAAGGTTATCTCCACAAGGGTTTCATACATTGGTGGTACATTAATGTTTACGTTATTCAGCCCACTCTATTACTAAAAATAAAGCTAAAGCCTTTTCAACAATTTCCCCCTGGGATTATTAAAGTATGTCTGATTCTGATTCTGATTTACTTGTTAGTGCTGAACGCCCACTAGCCAAACTGCTATTAGCCTTGCTAACATCCGGTTTCGGACATTTCAAAAGGAGTTGGTTTAAGGCACAAAGCTTAATCAATCGGCTCCGCCATCCTTCAATGGTGCTATGAGCCCTATCCCCGCATTACTATCGAATATTAATGTTGGTAAAGGCAATTTTGATAACTTTATGTTGTAACCTCTTAGCCACCGACTTGCTACAGCGACCCCAGACGCCTGGAGGAAGAATCGCATTAACAAACTTGGTCGTAAGGGTTTAAATGATTTTATTGAGCAAATCAGTCTTCAGAATATTATTTACTCAAAATAATGTTCTGGTTAACTTGTGCTTTGCCTTGTGAATGGGTTGAAACCAGTGCTCTCAACTCTCACGCATTGACCGTGTGACACACGCATTTCACTAACTTCACACGCTCACATGCAACACATGGCATTTCACACGCAAACATGGCATTTCTCACTCATAAAAATCACAAAGCCCATCTGGGCTGCGGATGACAAAACTCCGCCTTCTGCTGAGCTGTTTCGGCTTCTTTCACAACTTGTGGCCATCAGTAATTATTGCTGCAGTTCGTGTTAACAGAGCAGCAAGAAGAGTGATCAGAGTTATGAATAATTTTAGTCTTAACAGTGGTGAAAGTAAGCCAGTAAGGTCCTGTACCACGTATGCAGGAGGGGAGGGGGCGGGGGGAGAGCTGCTGCCAGATGACCGGTTCATTCAGAACCAGTCATGGCTGCACGCTGGATCATAAAACAGTTCTGCTAACCAGATGCAGTTTAAAAAAACACTTAGTCTGTTTAAAGTTTCGTTTTTATTAATTCTGCATTTTTTAACAACATGCACCGTATTTCTGTGCCTCAGCTCTTGCTTCCCCCCCCCCCCTCCTTTTCCCTCAGACCAGGTGCTTTTATCACTAGTAACTAGGGCTGTCAATCGATTAAAAAAATTAATCACGGAGATGAGCGGCTGAGATCTCGCGAGAGCTGTGCGTAAGTAAAATGGAGGCGTTCATGTAATTCAAATCAAACAAGCAAAGGTAAGAACGAACCAATAACAGAAAATAATACAAAGTTAAAGCCCAAACATTTATTCTTTAGTCTTATTTTCTACGAGGGAACAAACTGGACGAAGAGACCGTGACGAGCCTGGAGTGCTACCTGGACGAGTGTTTTGATTAGGGTGACCAAACGTCCGTATTTCCCGGGACATGTCCGTATTTCACGTCCTGTCCCGGGCGTCCCGGTTTTTTTTTATAAAGTGAGTAAATGTCCTGTTTTTTAAATTACCTTCATTGGTACGTCACGCCGCGTCAGTTTTGGCAGCCCTGTTATTAATCACAAGATAGAGTCCTCCCTCGCGCTTGTCGGCCGCGCTTGTCTCTCTCCCCCCCCCCCCCCCCCCCCCCCCCCCCGCTCGGCCGCGTTTGCCTTACAACACCCCCACCACCCCCACCCCCCCACTATGGTCACCCTAGTTTTGATAGCATCGTGATGGGGAAGGCCCAGAAGCCTACTGCTAGCACACCGTCACTTAAGCGCACTCGTTCTAATTCCACCAGTGCTTCTTCTTCATCCACTTTGTCCCCAGACAGGAACTTCAGCGACATCTTGGAATCCATCGACAAGAAGCTTACCAGCCTTGACGCGCGTCTCGCCTTGGTAGAGGTTCTACACAAGGAGTTTCAGTCTCTAAGAGAATCGGTGGAGTTTAGCCAAGCCCAGCTAACAGCTATGGCCGCGGAGAACGACGCGCTGAGGGGGAAGGTTACGGAGCTGACCGAAGGGTTTATCCAGCTTTCCGGCGAAAATAAGAAAATGAAGGAATCCATTCTGGACATACAGTCGCGAAGTATGAGAGATAATCTCGTCTTTGCAGGCATTCAGGAGCAGCAGGGAGAGATAGCAGAAGAAACGGTCCGGAACTTTCTCCAGCAGAAGCTAAAAATCCCGGCGGATCAGGTAAAAAACATCACTTTTCATCGAGTCCACCGGCTCGGAGGTAAGAAACCCGACAAAACCCGTCCTCGCCCGATCATAGCTAAATTTGAGCATTATAAACAAAAAGAATTTGTTAGAAGTTGCGGCAGGGAACTGAGAGGGACAGACTTTAGTGTTAATGATCAGTTTCCTAAGGAAATCCTAGATCGCAGGCGAGTGCTGTTCCCAATCAGGAAGAAATACATGATGGACGGCGTTAAAGCCACCATATCGGTTGACAGACTTTATATTAATGGACAGTTGTTCAGGGATCAGAAGTTCACCCCTTGGCTTTATTAGTTACACCACAGGTGGACTTAAAGCATGTTTCAATTATTTAAAATAAATAAATAAATAAATAAGACGCACAGATCGGTACACGGTGATAAATTAAATACACGCACAGCTAAAGAGCACGTTGGTATGGTTGGTGTTCACGGTTGGGTACAGAAGGCACGGGCTATGGTTTATCCCTTTACACACTCTCTTACTCTTTGCACTTTTTTATTTTATTGTGTATTTCTATCTTATTTGTCTGCTTCTTTCCTGAACATCAGTCAATCACAAGCACATCATATGATGCTACCTGGGTCTATGTATGACGATTTTCTCAAGGGCATGCACCTTCTAACTTCTCACTCACATCTATGGCGAATGTAAAGTTTGTGACATGGAATGTGCATGGGGCTGGCACCAGAGAGAAAAAAATGAAGATCATTAACCAGCTTACTAGATTAAAGGCAGATGTTGTATTATTGCAAGAAACCCACAAATCAGCTACAAATGCAAGTGAGCTTAATTCACCTGAGTTCCCTAATGTGTTTGCGGCCTGCTATAACTCTAGACAGAGAGGTGTAGCAATCTTAATCCACAAAAGCGTTAGTTTTAAAATATTAGATAAAACTATAGATCCTGAAGGTAGATACATAATAATTAAAATAGCTATCCATAACCAGAAGCTATGTATTGTCAGTATATATGGTCCAAATGTTGATGACCCCTCTTTTTTCCACCAATTCTTCCTTGCACTTTCAAAACACGGGGATTGTTCACTAATTATAGGAGGTGACTTCAACTTTGGTTTAAATAACGATATAGACAGGTTGAATAAAACAGGGGCTCAGCGTAGTTGGCAGTCAGTAAGTGTAGTAAAACAATACATGGGTGATTTTGGTCTTTGCGATGCATGGCGTTCTCTTCATCCTATTAGTAAAGAATACACTTTTTTCTCAAATGTTCACCATTCGTACTCTCGTCTGGACTACTTTCTAATAAGTAGCTCACTGCTGTCGGTTGTTTCAGAGACGGTAATTCATCCTATTGCTATCAGTGATCACGCTCCTGTTACTCTCACCTTAATTATAAAAAAATAACCACACAAAACAAAAGCTGGAGATTTAATACATCACTGCTTAAAGATGAAGAATTTATAAAATTCATTAAAGAACAGTGGGCTTCATACTTAGAATACAATGATCAACCAGGTACATCGGCATCGATATTGTGGGAAGCTGAAAAAGCAGTGATGAGAGGTAAAATAATTTCTTTCTCATCTCATAAAAAGAAAAGAGAAAACAAAAAGATTCAGGAATTAGAAGAAAAACTTAAGTTACTAGAATTATCTCAAGAAGAAGGGAAGTTAGGTAAAATCCGTGAAGTAAAATTAGAACTAAACCACTATATTGAAAAGTAAAATAGATTTCTAATACAAAGACTCCGAATAGAAAATTTTGAACATGGCAATAAGTCAGGAAGCTTTCTAGCTAATCAGCTTAAAATAAATAAGGAGAAAACTACTATATTTGCAGTTACAGATTCAACTGGTAATACAGTAAGTGAACCAGAGTGTATAAATAATACCTTCCGCGATTTCTACAAATCTTTATACACACCACAGATAAATCCATTAGAGAAGGATATTAAGCAATTTCTGGATAAAATTACACTTCCTAAATTATCAGATAACCAAAGAATGACACTGGATTCCCCGCTGACAACAGCTGAAACCCAGGAAGCTCTTAAAAGCATGCCTAATAAAAAGGCTCCAGGTCCAGATGGATTCCCCACTGAGTTTTATAAAGAGTTCTGGAATATTCTAGCCCCAACGTTCCACAGAATGTTGCAGGAAATATAGGAAAAAGGTAGATTTCCAGCTAATATGAACTCTGCCACCATCAGCCTTCTGCTCAAGCCAGACAAAGATCCTGTGTTGCCCACTAGTTATCGTCCCATATCCTTAATTAATGTGGATATTAAGATAATCTGTAAAGCTTTAGCAAAAAGATTAGACAAAGTAACTCCTCTCATAATACATCCAGATCAAACTGGTTTCATCAGAGGAAGGCAGTCATCCACAAATACACGCCGATTACTTAATTTAATTGATTATTCCTACAGTAAAAACATTAAAACCAATATATTGTCTTTAGACGCAGAAAAAGCATTTGATAGAGTAAATTGGAAATTTTTATTCGCTACTCTTCATAAATTCGGTTTTGGCGATTTATTCATAAGCTGGTTAAAAATTCTATACAATTCTCCAACAGCCTGTGTCAGGACAAATAATCAAATATCTTCCAGTTTTTGTCTACAGAGGGGCACCAGGCAAGGATGCCCTCTTTCTCCATCACTTTTTGCCATCTTTATAGAACCTCTAGCAGCAACAATCAGACAAACAAAAGCTGTAAAAGGTATAAAATGCATGAAAATAGAGCACAAGATTAGTCTGTACGCGGATGATGTATTACTTTATCTCCAGCATTCAAATAATTCTCTTTTACAAGTAATTAGAATACTAGAATCTTTCTCTAAAGTATCAGATTACTCGTTAAACTGGTCTAAATCTACGGTACTGTCAATTAATTGCTCTCTCGAAAACTCCCTAAATTTACAAATGCAATCAGGAAATATTAAATATTTAGGTATTACTGTGTCGAATAAATTAACAGATTTACTTAAACTTAACCATGCCCCACTTTTAAACAGGATAGAAGAGGACCTTGAAAGATGGAAATCGCTTCCAATCACACTTATGGGTAGGGTAGCTTCAATAAAAATGATGGTCCTACCTAGAATTAATTATTTATTTTCAATGGTCCCCAATAAACCATCATCTGACTGGTTTAAATCTCTAGACTCTGCCATTTCTAAATTTCTTTGGAAAGATAAACCCCCACGTATTAGCTTAAAGACAATACAGAAGACTAAAGACAGGGGAGGATTAGATCTGCCTAACTTCCATAAATAGGCTACAATACATCTCTAAATGGATAAAAAATAGTCTTTTAGATGAGCCTTGGTTAGATATAGAACAGGAAATGTGCAATAATATCATGATTTAAGATCTGCCGTTTATAAGCTCAAACATAAAACGGCATACATGCTTCAAAAATATCAACATTAGTTCTACTCTGACAGCATGGTGGGAGTTCCTCAAAATGACAAAGTCATCCCTTATCCCATGCAGTCGTACACCTATCTGGAATAACCCTGATATCCTACAAAATAATAAAATGATAAACTTTACATACTGGAAGAATAAAGGTATTAAATATCTGGAACATCTACTTGACGGAACCGAGTTCATCAATTTTGCTAAACTAAATATGCAATATGGCATTAGTAAAAATAAATTCTTGGAATATGAACAACTTAAATCTATAATTAAAAATAAATATAAGCATATTAATGGTGGTTTACAAGTCCCAACTAATATAATAGAGTTCTTAGATTTAACCCCCCCCCCCCAAACTACTGTTTAAATCATACAGGACACTGACTAAAATAGATGATTCGATATCTCTTCCTGTAATGAAGTGGGAAAAAGATTTATCAGGCACCTTTGAACAAAATTTCTGGGCTCAGACATGTCTAAGAACTTTCAAATTGACTAGAAACACCAACTTACAACTAATACAATACAAAATCCTTCACAGAGTACACTACACAGGACAAAGATTATTCAAGATGGGTCTGGCACAATCTAATATCTGCCCACACTGCATAGGCAATCATGCTGATAATTATTTTCATGCGTTATGGTTATGCACACCAGTCCAGAGGTTCTGGACACAGATATGTAAGGACTTATCAAGGTGCTTGAGCTGTAAAATTACACCATCCCCATCAGTTTGCCTGCTCGGTAATTTTGAGGAAAGTCCTCTGAAAAAAGAAATAGTTTACATGGTTTTTACTGCTTTATGCATCGCAAAGAAAACTATCCTCATGAATTGGAAAAGTAAACAAAATCTCAGTATCAATCAGTATAGAGATCTTTTGTTGGATCATATTAATCTAGAGACAGCATCTACTTCCACATCTGATTGGTCTCTTTGGGCTCCTCTGATCAACACCATCACTTAGTGGAATAGGGGGCGGTGGGTTGCTTCCCGCAGGGCGCAGTGGCTGGATGGAGGGGTTCCTGGGGCCCTGGGGGCACTTGGAGTAGGGCGCCTGGTGGATCCGGCTCCGGGGTCTGTTGCCCCCATCTGGGAGGAGTTTGGGAGGCCTACGGGTGGCCTACAGCAGCCGCTTGCAGCGCTCTTTGGGAGCTGCGTGTTGACGGACGTGGGTTACTGACCTGGTAGCTGTGCTGCCGCTGGGTGGGGCCGGGGTGGGTCTGGGGGTCTGGGGTCCCTGGGGCGCGCCGCCCTCGGGCGCTGGCCCCGGCGGGGCCTCGGGGGTTCCGGTTCCGGGGGGTGTGCCGCTTTTTTTTGGGCCGGCGCGCGCCCGGGTGTCCGCCCCTGCACGGGGCCTCTGGTGCGCTGGGGGGCCTCGGGGCCCGTTGAGCTGGTAGGGGGGCATGGTCATTAACACCTCTGGGCAGATGCTCTTCTCCTTCATTGGATAGGCACTCTGCCAGTGGGGGGAGGGGGAAAGGAGGGGGAGTAGGGATCTACCCAGCCTGGATGTCTACTGTCGAATGTATGGAGAGTTGTTTGAACGTTAGTGTTGGGGAGGGATTAAATCCACGGGTGGGGGGGGGGGGGGGTTGACGTTCTGGTGGGCTTGTGTCCAGCCCCCTGTCCTGGTCCTGGTCCGTGTCGTCTTCCGGTGCGGGTTTCACCTGGGGGGTGGGGTTTGGGATGGCTCGTGCGGGCCGGCTGGCCAGGGTCCCCCCCTCTTATTATTGTTATTATTATTATTATTATTATTTATTTATTTATTTATTTATTTAGTTTAAGTAGGCTTGGTGGGTGGGCTGGGGGGGGCTGAGGTGTTGGTCCTGGTGGGTGGTTGGCTGGCGGGCCCTGCGGCCTCTCCCTGGCCCCCGGGCTACGGTGGTGCCGCTGGCGAGGCCCCCTTCTCTGGGTGGGGCTTTCGGGGAGCGGGGGTGCCTATTGGAGTCAGTAGGGGAGCTGGCTCCCTGGGTTGGCTTCCCAGTCATTTGCTCCCCATCCCCAGACTCCTCCCTCTGCCTGCTCCATCACGCCACCACACATGTAGGTCATGAGGGAGGGGGCGTTACTGGAGGTTGCCACTTTCTGGTGACGCCCCTCTCCCCAATTTTATCATGCATCTTAGACACTTTCACTTCAAACATTTTTCACATCGCACACTCATATAGGCCATGGTAGGGGGGGATGGGGGGAAGACGTCTGGGGGGGGGGGGCTTATGTTGTGTGGGCCTCACCTCGGACGGCTCCCTTCACCTCCTCTCCCACTTAGACATTGAGGGTTCTGGGCAGTCACACGGAGGGGGCGCGCTGGCAACAGCTACCTTCCGGAAGGAGGGTGGGCTGTGCCGTGCATCCCCTTCGGCGCTCCCAGTTTTTAAACGCACTTGAGAACAACATGCTCCCCCCAGGGGGCGGGGGGCAGGGATGGCAAGGGTAAGGTGGGGGGAGGGAGGGGGTTTATTGGGTATTTAGGGGGAGGGGGGGCTCTGGCCGGGTGGCTCGTGCGGGACGTGTTGGCCCGCCCTCTTGGGGGGGCCCGGTCCGGGGGGCGTCTGGTCTGGGGCCGGGGCCGGGGGTCGGGCACAAGCAGTCGTATAGTCGATTTGGGGTGACGCCCCCCCTTTTGTCAGTGTTGGATGTGAGTGTTATGTGGGAATGTGTGTACAGCGTCTTTTTTTTTTTTTTTTTTTTTTTTTTCTCTGTGTGTGGTGAGTGGGGCACAAGGGAGGGATGGGGTGAATGAGTTTTTTTTTTTAATTTTTTTTTTTTTAATTTTTTTATTTTTTTTCCAGGTATGGGTGTGGTCCGCTCCCTCTCCCAAGAACATCTCAAGTCTCCGATAGGTGCGGAGCCCATCCCCCCACGTCCTGCCCTCCTCCACTTCGTTGGCGGGCGCCTTGGCCCCCTGGCGCATTGGTTGGCTTCGGGTTTGGGGCGGGTTCCCGGGCGTGCGCCGGCCCACTCCCGGCGGCCTCTTCGCGGGGCCTGGCCCCCCGGGGGCGGCCGGGGCCCTCGTCGCGGGGGCGGGGCGCCCCTGGGGCCTCTGGCCCTCAGGGCCCATGGCCGGGACCACTTCAGCGGGGCTAGCTGCCGGCGGAGCCCACGGGCTCGTCTCCGCGGCTCTCGAGGGCGTCGGCATTGCGGTGGCTGGGGGATTTCCTCGGGGTCGTCTCTGCTCCTTCCTTGGGGGGGGGGTTGCAGATATCCTGTGTCGGCCCCTCCTGGGCGACCTGCTTTAGGGACCCCTTTGGGAGTCCGGGGTTACGGGTCCCCTGACGCCTGCCTCTGTGCTCGGGGAAGGTGGGTCTTCGGTTCTCCACAATCACTATCAAGCTATTTCTGGATAATCTTCACCTAAACTAGTGCACTTTCACATCTCCCATAGGTGCTGGGTCCCAGGTATTAAGTGTTCACTTATATACAGTAATCTTATAATTTATTTATTTATGTTTTTTCACTTTCTTTTTTCAAATATCACATTACACATGTCAGCTTACATAATAATATATATGATTTAGCAATGGCATCTAGGTGTTATTCGAGTGTATCTGTTGCTTTATGTCTGTTGGTTGTGCTGTTCTTTTTGTGTCTCTTTCCAGGTGATGGAGCAGACAGAGGACGTTTTATCGTTCTCTTCCTTTTATCTCCTCTTTCTTTCACCTCTACTCTTTTTTTTCTTTTCTTTCACTTTTTGTTCTTCCTTTACTCTCCCATTGTCATGTCCATATAATTTGAAATTCTCCTTGCAGGAATCATAATAAAGCTATTTACAAGCATAAATCAAGTGGAGCACTATGGCGAAAGCTGTTTGCTCCACTTGTAAAAGCAAAATCTGTCGAGCTCTATCTGGCATTGAGATATCAATTCCTATTGCCATATTGCTAGACAGGACACTGGGGAAAAAAAAAAAATCTAATTAATTACATACTCTGTAATTAATTAATCTAAATTAATCACATATAATTTTTGCTGTGAAAGTATTTTAAATATTTAAATTCAAATGATTCAATGAATAATCAGCATTAGATACATTAAAGTTCAAAAACTCTTATTCATATTTCATGCCTTCAGACATAGAGCGTGCTTTTAGTTTATTTTCGAAATGTGAACAATGCCTACGACTTGTTGTGCTGCCGGTTGCAAACAGAGGCATTCCAAATCGTCGGATGTACATTTCTTTCGTTTACCGAAGGACGAAGAAATAAATGGATATTTTCAATGAAAAAGGACCCAGGCAGACAATCCCAGTCGACTGTGGGAACCATCATACCCCGACAGAATTTGCAGTCTACACTTCATCTCTGCAGTGACGTGCAGTCAGGGGAGGCAAGTGAGGCCAGGCCTCACCTGTCATCATGGAAAGAAAGAAAATATATAATGATGATAACATAATATAAACAGTGAGTCATTCAGTAATTTGTAATAAAGAGGTAAATTTTCATCTAATTTAATCAATTTTGATATTTTCTTCAAAATCGCAGAATTTTCACTGTTTCCCATGTAAATCCTTGGTGGCGCTTCATAGCGAAGCTGGTGGGGCCGCAGCGAGCTTGGCCTTCCCTGGGATTGCGTAATCCCATGTTAACTGCGCTGGCTTCCGTTCTGTGAATGTATCTTCCTGTCTCTAAATCATTAATGCAATTGTTCAAACAGTTATGACCTGATTTTCCACAATTTAATGTAAGTGGATTACAAATTATGTTTTGGTCATCATACTGTGTGCAGGTAACATGTTTTCGTGCTGCTGGGTGATCATAAACTGCAAAGAACGGGCTGTAGGTGAGGCCGGCAGTTCCTTGGCCTCTAGGCAGGGGGCGCTCAAGGGGCACCGCTCGTGATCCCCAAATAGTAGAGTCAAAACAAGTTATTGATGTTTTATTAGTGAGTTTTGCTAAACAATAAAGCACTAAAAATACTCTAAATATACAGCAGGAACAGGACTGATGAAGGAAGGCTTTCCTCCCTGGCAGTGAGCTCCATTAAGACTGAAAGAATTTTAAAACTGAAGAAGATAAAGAGAACTTTTACCGGAAAGTGACCGATATTTTTGTTCAGAAAGAGCGCTGCATGGACTTCATTTATAAGTAGAGGTAAGACAGCGATAATTATTCATGTTTTGTTTTTATAATTAAATGTGTGTAATGTGGGTTATAGTTTTTGAATGTGTTACAAAATGCAGAAATCCATTATAACTCATAAACTGTTACCAATCAGATGACAAATAATTTATTATTTTTTCATCAAAGAATCAATTTTTTTCCATGCATTTTGGGAAATTGATTTGGCTCAATCAGTCTTCTTCAGCACTTTGCAATGAGTCTACTCTGTAGAGTATATATATTTGTAAATCTGATTATGATGACCTCAGTGCCTCACCAGCTGTGAACCCTACCGCACGTCACTGCACCTCCGGTAAATACAACTTAATTTTGCACTGGTCGTTGTTCTGCTTAAATAATTAAAGCCGCACGCGGCGTCGATCAGCCCTGCAGCCAAGCGGCTTCGTGCACCGCCGGCCGCCAGCCACCGCAGAAGCTGTCACGCATTTTCCCCGCCCGTCCACCGGCCGATATACACGAACGCGTTGACCAGCACTCGCCCACAACTCACAAAAAATCGAGTGCAGATCGCTCGATGCAGCGAGGAGATACAGCCGTTGAATAATGATAATGCATTTGGCCACCGGGCCAGACTAAATCGTTTGGCCAGCATTCACAGACTCGCTATCTGGACAGTATCTGGCAATCTGATACCATCAACCATCAACTTACTCTTAAAACGATCTTGTGATACGTTACCTAAAGAAGAAAAATACGTCAAGAACTCGTTGTTTGCTCTGTTTGCGTCTGCCGCTGTGCTCGCCTGCTGCCTTTCAGTCCGGCGCGCAGGCGCGAAAAACCCGGATGTAAACAATAGCACTGAACTACCCAATACGATTAATTTGCGTAAATTTTTTTAATCCGTTACTTTTCTTTAATTAATTAATCAAAATTAACGCATTATTTTGACAGCCCTACTAGTAACCATTCAAAATGTGAATCGCTTCGTTTATTGTCCTCACATCGGTAGCAACGTGTGCCACTTAAAGTCAATAGGAGAGTTAGTAGTGTTTCATGCTCTGATTTTCATAGAATCAGTGGCGCTTCAGTGGGCGTGCTGCCTTGCGCTTTAATTCAGGTGCGCACTTTTAAGGGTCATTTTAAAGAACTTGTAACATCAGGGGCTTCATCTCAGACCTGTCAGTAACCCTGTTCCCTTTATAGGAGCCCTTTACAGTATTTATTCATTTCCCCCACTATTTATCCCTCGCACGCAGCGCACGGGGGTAAACTCCGCCCACCTCACCGCCTAGAGCGCACTGACGAGAGCAATAAAGATTTGTCTGGTCAGCGCGGCGACTGAGATGAGAAACCTGTCACTGTGAAAGGTGATAATGGTTATAAGCTGTAACAGTCTAGAAGTGCATTGAGCTGAAAAGAGGGAGACATCAGCAGCAGGATTGTGCGTAAAGACGCAGTGGGAACCTCTGTGTGCTTCAGTGTTGCTGCTGAGGGGAAAATGTTGACCATAAAGGCTTGATGAAACTCAGCCTGATTCACCAATCAGGTTATAGATCTACAATGATAAACAAACCCATAGATGAATGTGTAACAGTGTAATAATTTGGTCAATAACTTAAAACTACTTAATTTTATTCAGTATTATTTGAACAATTGTGTATTTTTTTTATATTTTAATCCATTAACTGAACAATAAAGTATTAATACGTCTCTTTCTCTTTTTAACAAAAGTAATACATGTTTATTTCAATGTCTGGTGGGATAAAAATGAGATGGAGTTGACTCCATTGGCTCTTCCGGGGTCCAGTTAGCCCCGCCCCCAAATTAGCATAATCTCACTCTTAACTTTTGATAAAAGTTGAGAGGTCTGGTTGAAACACATGTCAAATGTTCTAAATTAGTTAAGTTAATTTATCCACAATTCACATTCTTTAAGGTGAACTTTGGTTCTTTAACTTAAACAAAATATTATTTCATCAAATAAAGTTTTATTTAACACAGGATTCGCATTGTGAATGGATTGAAACACATGACAAATGGAGCTAAGCGAAAATTCAAACTGAAGAAACTCTATTGCCTACCTCCATCAATCAGAGACTCATCCGCCTCCGACGCAAGCCAATCAGCTTTGAACTGCTCCTCCTCGAAGCCAATCAGCATCCTGGGTTCATGTTAAAAGAACTCCACATCCTCGTCTCGGCCTTCTGCTCAGCAAGCAAGCAGTGGCTGGGCGTGTCCGGTTTGGACTCAAGTTGGTTTCTGGTTTCAAGAGACAATAACTTATCCTGAAATCCTCCTGCCATAGGAATACCGTCTAGCCGCACATCTTCCTTTCCGACCTCTGTTTTCGTCAGCTCCGATTTCTGGCGCAAAGAACTCGCAAGCGACGCAGACGCGTCCCAACTCTGCCTAAGTTCCGGTCAGCTTCGCTTCATAGCGCGCCGGGGTCTTTCTCAAACTGATCCGGTGGGGCTGGCTCTTGGTTCGCGGATCCGCCGACTCATCCGGGACCTCCTCTGGTTTTCATCGGCTTTGCGGCACCACCTTGCCGCTCGTCCCGGCCGCAACTTTTCAGCCGGATCTACTCTCTCATTCACTCGCTAATGCGTTCGGAAACAGCTCAGGTAATATGTATTCACCCATGTTCGTCCTCTATTCAGGCGAACGTATTTCATTTTACAGTTTGTTTTCGTTTTCTTCTTCTGGTGTTGCCGGTAGCCACCGGGCTTGTGGTGGCATTGCTGCCACCTACTGGTTGGAGTATGAAGTGCATTTTAAATTCAGCAATTGATACCAATCATTATTAAACTGCTGCAACTCTGGTGCAATTTGGCATCCGCTTGGACTGGTCTGTATTGGGTTCAGACTTCTCATTTATGCTGATCAGGCCACTTCTGTCACTCGTGTCATTTCAATGTTTTGCCAATCAATTATTCAGGTGTTGTGAAATTATACATGTTAAAGTTATTTAAGGTTTTTGTTCGTAGGTATTGTCTGAATGTCAGCTGGGACCCTACGTCCGGATGGCTGTGGGGATGGTTTGAGTATTGGGCGATCTTTAACAGCAACTTGCTCATGTATTTAGGGATTGTCTATTTCTTCTTTTTAGGTTCAAGAATTCATTCAAGATGAATATCCGGAGAGCATCACTGAAGGTGCTGTTGTCTGGTTGATACTATTTTCAATTACGGATCCTCTCTGCAGGCGTGAGGCTAACTGAAGCTACTAAGCATTGAGATCATCAGTTAGCAGGATGCAGTGCAGAATCTGAATTAAATTATTAAATTCATCCAAACAACATAGAATAAGCTAATCGATTCATAACAGCATTTGGTATGCGTTTGGCATTCTACGCATTTATGAGCTAAGCAAACATTATCGATTATGTCTTAAGAAGTGTTACCCGTGTTTAATGGTCCTTCATTTTCTGGATGTTTTCTTCTTATAGATATTCTTTTTACTATTCCCAGTTGTTTTTCTCAAACTAAACCTATCAGCCTGCAATTGAGTTCTATGTATTGATCTTAACCTAGTTCCATGATGGTTTTTTGGCTGCAGACAAGCTCTCGAATTCTCGATATCAGTTCATTCTCATATCAGTTATTTCTGAGCGTCAGCTGCTCTCCTCGCTCGGTCACCTCAATCTCACAGGTGCATCATTTCAAGAGTCACGTTTTTATTTCCAGGCAGCTTGAGCTCACTAATTCCAATCCCTTCCCTCCTTGAACAGGATACTCTGGTTAAGAGTTGCTGTTCTGAACTTTCCTTCTGGTCTGGCATGCTTCTCGTCCGGATTTGAAATATACTTTCTATAATGATGCCTTTTGTCTGTAGATGCGTTTAATTTTACGGATGTGCATCCGTAAGTTTTGGGGGATTCTAAAAACAGTTGGTTTGCAGATTTGTGAAATTGTCAAAGAAACTGTCAATCTTGTAGCCTTTCATCTAGAGTTATTTCAGGATTCAGGATGTGAGCTGCGCAACAGCTGATGCTCGTGGAGCCAATCGCTGGCCGATGGCTATCATCAGCATGCCTCACATATCTGCTCTGACTTTTCATTCATTTTAGCCGCCTAATGCTAATCTTCAAGGTAATCTAACTGCGGATACTGGTGGTGGATTCAAATCTCATTCAAGTCTCATTAAGCCCGCGTCCTGTTCTGTTCATTCCTTCTTGGTCACTCATTCATTTATGTGCATCATCCCTAAGCATCCTCTGTCATTTATCCTGTCATCCAGGCGTCCCGCCATGCAGTTGTCCTATCATCCTGTTCATTCCTTTATGGTCATTCATTCATGCATCTCCTGTCATTTATTCTGTCATCCAGGCGTCTCGCCATGCAGGCGTCCTGTCATTCTGTTCATTCTTTCATGGTCATTCATTTATTAATTCATGTGCATCACCTATAAGCAACTTCTGTCATTCATCCTGTCAATTGTCTTGTCATTGGTTCTGTTGACAAGGCATCCTGTCCATTGTCTTCTCCTTTGTCCTGTCATTTGTTATGTCATATGCCATGTTCGTTCCCTGCATGCTACTTGCCATGCTTCCTGCAATGTTATCTTCTATGCTTCCTGCATGCTCCCTGTGTGTTCCCCGCGTTCTCTGCCATACTCCCCGCGTTCTCTGCCATACTCCCTGCGTTTTCTGCCATACTCCCTGCGTTCTCTGCCATACTCCCTGCGTTCTCTGCCATGCCCTCTGCCATGCAGCCTGCCCTGACATGCCCTCTGCCATGTTTCCTTCCAGGCTCCTTTCCATGTTTTCTTCTATGCTCCTTTCCATGTTTACTTCTACACTCCTTTCCATGTTTCCTTCTACGCTCCTTGCCATGTTTCCTTCTACGCTCCTTGCCATGTTTCCTTCTATGCGGCCTGCAATGCCTCTGCCCTGCCATGTAGCCTGCACTGCCATGTTCCCTGCGTTCTCTGCCATGCTCCCTGCCATATTTCCCGCCATGCTACCTGCCATGCAGCTTGCCCTGCCATGCTTCTACCTGCCATGCGGCCTGCCCTGCAATGTTACCTTCTATGCTCCCTGTGTGTTCCCTGCGTTCTCTGTCATACTCCCTGCATTCTCTGCCATGCCCTCTGCCATGCAGCCTGCCCTGACATGCCCTCTGCCATGTTTCCTTCCATGCTCCTTTCCATGTTTCCTTCTACGCTCCTTGCCATGTTTCCTTCTACGCTCCTTGCCATGTTTCCTTCTACGCTCCTTGCCATGTTTCCTTCTATGCAGCCTGCAATGCCTCTGCCCTGCCATGTTCCCTGCATTCTCTGCCATGCTCCCTGCCATATTTCCCGCAATGCGGCTTGCCCTGCCATGCCTCTGCCTGCCATGCGGCCTGCCCTGCCATGTTCCTTTCTATGCTCCCTGCCATGCTCCCTGCGTGTTCCCTGCGTTCTCTGCCATGCTCCCTGCATTCTCTGCCATACTCCCTGTGTGTTCCCTGCATTCTCTGCCATGCTCCCTGCGTTCTCTGCCATGCTCCCAGCGTTCTCTGCCATGCTCCCTGCGTTCTATGCCATGCTCCCTGCCATATTCTATGACATGCTCCCTATGTGTTCCCTGCCATGCTCCCTGTGTTCCCTGTGCGTTCTCTGCCATACCCCCTGCGTTCTCTGCCATGCTCCCTGCGTTCTCTGCCATACTCCCTGCAGATTCTATGACATGCTCCCTGTGTGTTCCCTGCCATGTTCCCTGTGCTTTCCCTGCCATACCCCCTGCGTTCTCTGCCATGCTCACTCTGTGTTAGTAAGAAAAAACATAGTCATAAAATTAAGTTTCAGGCATATAATGAAAAAAGTAGATTAATACAATCATGTAATGGTTTACATGGACCTTCTATGCCATGATTGTAGGAGATACACATAGGTGTCCTCTTCCTGTATAGAAAAGAAGGAGCCTGATTTAATGGTGTACAGCTTGATAGTATGTGAATATCCAATTATCTAGTTACACCAGTAGGGGTATGTTGCACAACTTTACGAGTAGGTTACACCACTGTAGGGATCATCTTAGAGGGGTTCTCTTTTGATCTTTGTCAAAAGATGACCAATGGTGGCCACTGTTGCACTATGAAAATTGATAATTGTTGAGCTAACGTTTTGTTCATCGTATTATCATTCATGATAAGTTTAGAAATTGTTTGAGGACAGATTAGCATTCATTTTATTGGGTTTCAATAACTGTAAGTGTAAGGTTTTCAACAGGATATTCATCTGCCATTGACGTGTAAATTTACATGGGTTTGCATTTTTAAAGAACAATCGTGTGTGTAAGATATAATTTTTAAAAACAATGTGGGGGAGATATTTGTCTTTATCAAGACCCGGCCACATGTGTATAAGGCCTCAGCATGACAGTGTGGTGTGGGAGCTCCATAGCACAGGAAAGGAAGGATTTAGCATGTGATGAGGACAGCACAGGGAATTGTGGGATGCTGTCTACCAGATCCGGACTCGGTTTATGTTGCAGTAGTTCAGAAAAGGGCCAGGTGCATTGCCACAGATCCCGCCCAACTGGGCAGTGCACTGTTTGTCTCACTTCCATCAGCTCTGAATGCATACAGAACACACGGATGCAAATCAAAAACATTCAGAGAAAAGCAAAGAATGAGCATTCCTCGAGAAACTGATCAAAACGTGTCATGGATTAAGTTTTGTCTGGCTTCTTTTCTTGTCATTTTGCAGTCCACTCAGCCTTCCCTTCACTCCTGCTGCAGTTAGTCACACCTGTCAGTCACTAATTAGCCAGACTCACTACACCTTCCAGCCTCCCTACTTAACCCTCACTCTGCTGTCACTCCTCTGCTGGTCCGTTGTCGTTCAACACCTACTCCATGCCTGTCTGTATTTGTCTCCTGCATAACTGGTACCCTGCCACCTCTGCTTCTTCTCAAGGTTAGTCCTGCTAGCCGTCTCTAAGAAGCTGTTAAATCTGCTAGCTGTCCCTGAGAAGCTGTGGACTCTGCTAGCCGTCTCTGAGAAGCTGTTGACTCTGCTAGCCGTCTTTGAGAAGCTGTGGACTCTGCTAACCGTCTCTAAGAAACTGTTAACTCTGCTAGCCATCTCTGAGAAGCTGTGGACTCTGCTAGTCGTCTCGGTGAAGCTGTGGACTCTGCTAGTCGTCTCGGTGAAGCTGTGGACTCTGCTAATCGTCTCTGTGAAGCTGTGTACTCTGCGACTCGTCTATGAGAAGCTATGAACTCTCGCACCTGTCAGTCAGCTCCTGCATCCTTCACCTCTGCCTGGTAACAAACTCTGGTTCTCCATGTCATCTCCATCCACTACCTGCAATAAACTCTCTTAAAACCTACTCTGTGTGTGTGTGCTGTGTCCGGGTTCATCCAAGACAAAATCATGACAAAAGGGCAAGAGCACATTGTAAAAAAAAAAGCTACATTTAAGTTTAAGCTGTACAACACAGGAGAAAGACATCAGAAAGTGAACATGATGTGCAATTATTAATAGATAATACAGCATGTTTAGATAATAATGAGATGTCCAAGTATAAAAAAGAGAAGCAGCAAATGATTCACAGACCAATGTAACAGAAAAACTGCACTTTGCATGAATGTACCAGACGAACTATCCCTGAGAAGCTGGACTTGCAAATCTGCAAGCTTTCTGGAAATACACTGATACTACCCAACCAATATGATGGTATTTTGCCCAAATTGTAACGCAACATGCCTGTGTAAATGTTCAATTAAACTCTTCATGGCAGCAACAAACAGGTGTTAAGAAAATATCTTAGTCAGGCAGAAGGTGTGTCTCTTCCCTGTTGCTGGGTAGAATAACATCATGAAGGTTTATTGCCGGGGGGGTGGTCAGAACCAGAAGGGTTTCTTTGTTCCAAACAGAGGGGCTCAACTACCCTCCCCCTGAGATTAGAAGGAGAACTAAGTTGATAAAAAGGATGTCTTCCAAAACTTCAGACAGAATCCTACATCGCGCTGTGAAATCATCTTATAATGGTAATGTAATACTCTTGCCTCCATATTTAATTTCTAATAAATTAAATATGCATATTGCAATGTTTTACCTCTGATCAATGTTTCCTCATTTATTGTCAAATCTTAAACCGGGGTAAAAATGGGCCTTTAGTAGCGAAGCAGGATTAGGCTAGTACAACATGATTAACACAGGCTTAATTACATTTAAGTTTTAGAATTTGTTATTCCAGACCAGTTTGTCAGTTAGATATTACTGATTTATGGCTGCACAGTGTGACAGTGGGTAGCGCTGCAGCCATGCAGCAAGAAGGTCCTGGGTTCGAGTCGTACCCTTGCCCTGGATCTTTCTGCATGGAGTTTGCATGTTCTCCCTGTGCATGCGAGGATTCTCTCCAGGTACTCCGGCTTCCTCCGACAGTCCAAAAACATGACTGTTAGGTTAATTAGCCTTTCTAAATTCTCCTTAGGTGTGAGTGTGTGCGAGAATGGTTGTTTGTCTCTCTGTTGCCCTGCAATAGCCTGGCAACCTGTCCAGAGTGTACCGTGCATATCGCCCATTGACAGCTGGAGATAGGCACCAGCACCCCTTGCGACCCCACAAGGGATGGACATGTTAGACGATGAAACCATTTGTAGTTTCTGTTTATCATTTTGTACTATATTATATTATGTAAGTGACAAACCTAAAATAAAATGAAAATCAACGTGAAGATCCATATTTAGTGTCTGTTCCATTTGTGTTCACAGCTGCTGGAAATGAGGAAGTGGCGTTTCTGGGAGGGCATCATAGTTGACCTGATGTTTGAGGAAGATGGCAGTTTGGATGGGTTATCAGGGTGGGTTGTGCATTCAGACAGAATGGCAGGGATTGTTCAGAGATTTTTGCCACCCTGTGGCTCTCACAGTGGTATTTTTTTTTTTGCTCCCTTTTCTAAATGCATAAAGTTTTGACTACTCTCAGGATGGAAGGACCATTTCACCCAGTATAACAAAAAGGGTTTCTGAGCAGGAACTGTACATTTAAATAACTTAAATGGGTTCAACTGCACAGCAGACGTTATCCTCTTTATCCATTTTTCTTTGCAGATTGATGTTATTGATGAACAGAGCTCTGGGACAGTCAGACCTGCAGCTTGGTAGAGCTGGGCTTCAGCTCAGTGGGTCACAAAACAGAGGTTGCCAGCAGTCAGTAGGCAAGAAATGCTCTCTGGTACTGATATTTCAGTGTGAATGTCAATGTAAAGTCCACTTATAGAAAATTTTACCCTATGGATATTTTCTATGTCAAATGGAAAAGTGAACAAATTATGATATTCCACATTTCTAATGGTTGAATTCCTTGTTTAAGCCAGGTCCTTGGCCCGAGTCCAGATTGACTTTCAAATTAGTCTGGATTTAGACCTCGAACCAGACTTTTAAGGAAGGCCATGGTACTTTGCATAGGGTAGCACTGAAAAAAATCTGTAAAATATGAGAAAATATCTCCTAGGCCACACCGACAAACAGAAAAGAAAAAGGAAAGGCAAATATTAAACAGAGCTAAATCGGTGACTACATCCGAGCACTTTGGAACTTGTTACCTATTTGTGAAGCACATTCTTTGCCAGTTAATGTTCTTAGTTCTGGTGTTTGATAAGAAACAGGCAAAAGCAGGGAAGATAAACTGAGACTTTAGGACAGGCATGGGGGCACTGAGGCGAAATGACAGAGGAGACCACTTTTTACCTCTTGCAGAGAGCTGTATTGATTGACAGCACTGCTCCTGATAGCACATTTGGAGAAGATTTTCTATCACAGCACAGATGAAGGAAAAAAAGAAAGATAATCCTTACAGCAACCTTACAAGCTGTGCTGAACACATCCTTCTTAAACCAGCAGGAGCTGCCCCCTTTAGTTCCAGTGGCAGCTCCAGGAAAATAGTAAAGTACTTCGCAATGTGACAGCCACTCTCAATCGGACATGCTTAAGGACAGCTGAAATACCAACAACAAGGTTATCAACATCTTCCACAGACTGCCACAGGCATTTTGGCTTCTTAAAAGGCTGCCACTCTGACCTTGCACTGACCACAATCCCACTTTTATAGATGATCAGAAAAGAGGAAGCAAGCTAATAGGTCCTCCACAGTGGTGAGATGTCTCTCTGTCACACTTCATCTAAAATGATGCTTTAGGTTTGTTTCACCGCTGAGGCCGAGCAATTACTGCCCAATTCCAATCTACTCCTCAGCACTGCTATAATGAAAAATAATTAAGAGGCTGAAAATGAGTTTTCGCATGAAATGGTTTTGGTGGTTGGAGACAATAGTACTTGGCAGATGGCTATGCGTGTGTGTTTTAACACAGCAAAGACACTTCCCCATATACCAGGTGCAACCTCCAGTGTCATTCCTGTCAACAAAACAGATAACTAACACCATATAAAGTTAAAACCAAATATTTACATACACTGTATCAAAGAGAAGAGTCTTTTTTTTCTCCCATTGAATCAGACTAGACCTTTCCAATTTTATGTCTGTTGGGATTAACAACATTGTCTGATTGCTAAATGTCCAAGTAATGAGGCATTGCAAATTTAAAAGAGTTTTAAAAAATTCAAATTGATAGGTTTAGACACATTGCCTTGTAATTTGATATCTTTACCTTTTAAAGTCCAACTCTTGGACTGAATGTATTTTAACACAGATGCAAATAGTCACCAGAGTAAAGAAATGTATATTATATGTGAATTATGTGCACCGTTTGGAAGTAATTTCGATAAAACTTGCTGTATAAGCGAAAGAGCCCGAACATTCCTCAATCGGGCTGCTCCGGAATGTGACGTCACAAACAGAAATAGTACTGTGCATCCGGCTGCTAACACTACGACTTTCGCTACCGATTTATTAAATTTAATTAATAACTCTTACTCTACGTACAAAAAATGTATCTACAAACTCCACCTCAAGCATCGGCGACTCCGATACCGAATATATATACGAAGAAACGGAGTTTGAACAAGGTGAACCTGAGGAGACTATATCTAACGCTGCCCAAGATATAGAGCCCATGCTCCATTGTAAGTACCCTTCAAAATCCTCGCTCGTGAAGTGTGAATTGCATAAAACACTTTTGTCACTGCTGGCAATCCAGTTCTTTCGCGTTTCTTTTACGAATTTATCCCATTTCTTTCGAACCTTTTGATCTTTTGGCCAAGTATGTAGCGCTACTTTCTGGCCTGCACTAGACCGCAGTGAAGTTGGTTTGACATTGGACATTCAAGCTCCGTGGAGTCAGCAGAGCACTCTTAAGAAACAAAAATCAAATCAGATTTGTTGACGGTCCCACCGGGTATGGTAGAAGGGAGCAGCTGAGAGATGCTAGCCGAAATCGGAGTCCTTCAACCGGATCAACCGTGAGCTAGATCCTGCTGACGCCGCGGAGCTTGAATGTCCAATGTCAAACCAACTTCACCGTGGTATGCACTAGGCCTATAACCGAAACTACAGCCACCAACTACGCACCTAGAAGGCATTTTATTGTGGACTTAATTCGGCAATTTTTTTTAAAGCGCTTGATCAAAGTAGACGTGGATCAGCAGATTTGGTGTGTGAAAGAAGATACTGGAAAATCTCCATATATATCCTTGTTCGCCGTACTGGTTGTACAATGTAAACAATGTGTGTTTCTATGCAAGTTCACTTCGAGCATTCTCGGTGTTCTTGAACTGACGTCACACGTCAGAAATGGCAGATTGTAAACGGAGGCAGCAGTTAAACACGGAATACCATAATGGGTGTAAAAAATGCACAATATTTCATATTTAAACTTAATTTAAACACTTTTGATACATGAATATTCAAAGTTTACCTTGTTCTGGAAGTTATTCAATGGTTTTCAGGATTTTTTTTCAGTCCAAGAGTTAGACTTTAAGTGGTATGACTTTGGGCCAGAAAAATTGTAAAAAGCTTCTGGAAGGAAAACCAGTCTGATCAAACTGGTGGGACTGATTTAGGTTTGTAGCCCTCTGATGCATGAATTATGAAAGCCTTGGTCTAGACTTTTTTTGTGTTTCTATTCTTGTCAGGACATGAAAAAAAATTTTTTTTTTTAATAACATTATTTCATGAAGTTACAGATGTGTCCAATGCAGTGGACTACATGCGCCTGAGAACTCAACATATAACTGTCATGATGCAGCCTGAAGGCTGCACTCTGAACATTTTCTGGCTCCTTCGCCAGTGCAGCCCTGATCACGAACACCTGTCAGGCTGTAATCACCATGGACTCATTCCACCTGCTCTCACCGCTATATAGACTCACCTCAGTTTGTCCATAGTCACCGGTTCGTCTGCAGTCTTCTCACCATCATGCCTGTGCTGTTTCCTGTTCGTCTCCTGGTCCTGTTCCTGTCTGCTCCGGTCTGTTCCTGTCTGCCAGTTCCTGTACCCCTGCAACCTCCGTCTGGTAAAATGACTCTGGCTTTCATCGTCCACTTCCTGCTGCTTCAATAAACTCTGGAAACCAGCTCTATGTGTGTGTGTGCTGTGTTCTGGGTTCATCCAAGACAAATCATGACAGAACGAACCGGTCAAAGGATGAATTCAGTCACACACAGAGCTTGGTGCAGGAGCTGGCAGAATTCTGGATTCGCCTCTGCTTCAGCCCAGGATCTCCGTGGGTGCCTTCGCCTCTGGTTCGTCTCACCTGGGTCGCTGTTCCGCGACGCCTCGCCGCTGGTTCGTCTAGCCGGGATCGTAGGCCACAATGCCCTGCCTTTGGTTTGTCTCGCCTGGGTCGCTGTTCCGCGATGCCTCGCCTCTGGTTTCATCTTGCCTGGGTCACTGTTCTGCAACGCCTCGCTTCTGGTTGGTCTCGCCTGGGTCGCTGTGATGCGACGCCTCGCTTCTGGTTGGTCTGGTTCCAGCGCTCTCAAAGGGCGGGGGTCGCGCTCTCAAAGGGCGGGCGTCGGGTGCAAGTACCGAGAGGTACCTGCACCCGAAAGGTTCCAGTCTTTTTATTTTTTTGCAATCACTCATTCCACCTGCTCTCACCACTATATAGACTCACCTCAGTTTGTCCATAGTCACCGGTTCGTCTGCAGTCTTCTGACCATCATGCCTGTCCTGTTTCCCGTTCGTCTCCTGGTCCTGTTCCTGTCTGCTCCAGTCTGTTCCTGTCTGCCAGTTCCTGTACCCCTGCAACCTCCGAATGGTAAAATGACTGACTTTCATCGTCCACTTCCTGCTGCTTCAATAAACTCTGGAAACCAGCTCTGTGTGTGTGTGTTCTGGGTTCATCCAAGACAAATCATGACAATAACATTATGACTTTATTGTAAAAAAGAACTATCTTGTATTCTGTTGTAAATATACAAACAATTGTTTCATTTTTCAATTAAATTATATTTATATAGCGCCTATGACAAAGTGGCTAAGTTTGTGTTCACCACATGTCCCTTATTCTTATTTATGATTCATTTACTTTCTGTAGCTGGTCATAATGCTTAAATTTAAACATTAGTTTGCAACTTTGCTTCACTTACTGTCCCCAATTTTGTTTGTGTTAGCATTATGTTGCAGTTTCCATCTAATTAGGTTAAAGCTACTACTTCTGGATTGTAGCAGCTCCCCAGTACTTGAATTATTCAGCCGGTCTCGACGGGTGATTTTAGCGTTTTATTTTCTTTGAAGCTCCATCACAGTCACCAAAGGTACACAGTCTCTCAGTCACCAAAGTCACCAAAGTCACTGTGAAAACTAAAACATATACAAATATTAGAATACAAAACAAACTTACAAAACAACAAAATAAAAACAAACAAAAACGTACCTCGCTGCTTTCACTGGGGAATACTATGTTGCTTTCTTGGTTACACATTTTGACAGTTCAAGCCATTCATTGGAACAATGATTGTACCAGCTTTTATAGAGCCCGCCCTCATTATCTACGGCACCCCGTGAGGTACACACAAAACTCTCAAAACATTACAAATTGCAAATAACATTAAAGAAAACATAAACCACCACAATGCTAATCAAAACAGACAAACATCCATAAACAATATGCATCATTCTTAATTCATAAAATTCACTTTGAATAATTTACTTGATAGTTTACAAAAATATTAATTAGGCAATTTATTTTAAATAGCTCACCATCCATTACATGGATTATTGGTTAAACTTGTTTATTTGGTTTCAAAGTATATTCATGGTATTTGTTTTCCTTTTTACTCACCAACGTTTGTCCCTTGTGGATCTGCAGCAGGGCAGGCATAGACATCATATACGTAGACGTCTTGTTGGGCACAGGTTCGCATGTCAACGTCACCATGAAGTTACAGATATGTAACGTACCGTTTTTATTTATTTATATATATATATATATTAGGGCTGGGCAAGTTAACGCGTTAATTTCGCGTTAATTCATTAGACTATTAACGGCGATATTTATTTTATCGCGCATTAACGCATGTTGCTCAAATGCTTTCAGTCAGTGTCAGTCAGCAGCGCGCTGACTGCAGCGCGCTGTCACGGCAGCACTCTCCCGCTTCCCCTCCCCTCTCGTACATGGCTCAGCAGCGCCAGCCAATCAGCACGCAGGCTCAGCCTGGCCCGCCCACTCAGCTTTCACACAAACTTAACACACAAACAGCGGAGAGAGACCGCAGCAGCGGAAAAACATGAACAGAGGATGTAGCACCGTTTGGCTTTATTTTAATACCGTAAATGAAATCAAGCTGTATGTTTTGTAAAAAGCCGGTTCATTTCAGTGGAAACACAACAAATTTATCTAAGCACGTGAAAAAACATGAAAACGTCGAGCCCCAGAAACGGAGAGAGGAGACGAAACTTCTCTCACTGCCCCGACAGACCCACAGACGTCACTGACTGAGGCGTTTCAGTCCTCCTGGGAACATCCAGGTAGATCAGTGGATGGATGGATGGATGGATGGATGTTACTGGAGCCCACACATAACATGTAATTAAGACCTTGAAAGAACCCAGTACATATATTAAAAAGTGTTATTTAAGATAAGATAACATTAGCTAATCCTTTTTTTATCCCACGACGGGGAAATGTATAGGATTAAAGCAACAGGCAGGTGCACACAACACAGACAAAATTACATAAGGATTGAAATATATAAGAGGTGGATTAGCGAAAAAAACACTGAACATAACATAACATTATTATTATTATTATTTAATTGTAATAATAAAATAAAAACCACAAAACCCAAAAGGTCAACAGTTTCATGATACATCAAGCTTAGGGACTGGCTAATACACAGCAGGTCAAAAAAGGCCATATTTTGGCTGCAGTGCTTGCTGTTCTCTTATGAAGAAAAGATCAACTAGTGCACTAAATTCAATAGATGGGTTGAAAATATCCAGTATAAAATAAGTGCTACAAATGTTACAACACTTTGGTTCATATGGCAGCAGAACATTAAAATAAAAGTGCTCTTTACACTACTTTTGAATTCATTCTTGGAGTTTGTAAATACAATGCGATTAATCGCGATTAATCGCGATTAATCAGGGCGATTAATCGCGATTAAATATTTTAATCGTTGCCCAGCCCTAATATATATATATATATATATATACACACACATATATGAAGATAATTTCCCTCTGGGATCATTAAAGTATATCTGATTCTGATATGTATATATCTATATCAGTGACGTGCGGTAGGGTTCATAGCTGGTGAGGCACTGACGTTATCAGAGTCAGATCTACAAATATATACACTCTACAGAGTAGACTCATTGCAAAGTGCTAAAGGAGACTGATTGAGCCAAATCAAATCACCAAAAGACATGGAAAAAATATTATGATGGATTTCTGCATTTGTAACACATTTAAAAACTATAACCCACATTACACACATTTCATTACAAAAACAAAACATGAATAATTATCGCTGTCTTAACTCTACTTATAAATAAAGTCCATGCGACCCTCTTTCTGAACAAAAATATCGGTCATTTTCTGGTAAAAGTCCTCTTTATCTTCTTTCAAGATAACAATTGAATTTATTATCTAGAGACAGAAAGATGCATTCACAGAATGGAAGTCAGCGCAGTTAACATGGGATTGTGCAATCCCAGGGTAGGCCAAGCTCACTGCGGCCTCACTGGCTTCGCTATCAAGCGCCACCAAGGATTTACATGAAAAATAGCGAAAAGTCTGTGATTTTAAAGAGTATATGATTAAAAATGAGGAAATTAGATAAAAAAATTACTTATTACAAATGACTGAGTGAATCAAAATTTATATTATGTTATTATATATTTTCTTTCTATCCATGATGACAAGTGAGTCCTGGCCTCACTTGCCTCCCCTCACTGCACGTATTAAAGTATTAAAGAGAAAGTTACTAATATGAAAAAAAAAGTTCTAAGACAGTAAAGTTAAAAAAAAAGACAAAAGTGGTAATATTATGAGAAAAAAAACGTCATATTATGAGAATTAAGGGGGAACATTTCCAGAATAGTCACAGCTTGCAGAACTATTCTAGTCCTGGAGTAATAGGGCCAGGTTAGATTCTTTTAATTATTTTTATTCTTTACGAGTATAAAGTCAGGAGAATGAAGCCAAAGGGATCCAAAAATAAACTCGGAATATTACAAAAAATATTTCGAATATAAAGTATGTTCTGAGATTAAAACTCTGATACTGTTTAAGCGACTCAGACTAACTGCAGATTTGACACATACAGCATGACGGACGCTCTGACGCATCTGCAGCATAGGCAGAACCCGCCCGACGAGGCGTCTACATATATGTCGTCTATGAGGGCAGGAGTATGGGAGGGGATGGCCCAGTATTTCCTGCTTAAATGTTTGGATGATGTCATTGATTGCCTGCCTGGGTTCTACCAACTAGATGGGTTTCTTTTGAGTATTGCTTTGTTTGTTTTTCTTTAAAGTAACTTTTTGAGTTATTTTGTATTACATGGTTTATTTTGTAGACCATCTCATTATGTAGATGAGTTTGTAAATTAGATTAATAATTTTATTCTTGTTTTTCTGTTTAGCTTTTGTTTGTTTTTTCTCCCTGTTTAATTGTGGCTTGGTCCACTCAAGTGCAGGTGTGTTCCAAGTAGCTATAAAAACATTGAGTCCTTGGAAGCTGGAAGAAAAAATTACAGATGATTATAGTACCAATATCTAAACCAGGGAAAGATAATTCAAACACACAAAATTACAGACCAATAGTTTTAACATCAAAGCGATGTAAAATAATGGAAAAAAATGATTAATAATAGACTAGTATATTATTTAAATAATAAAGGATATATGTGAAAATATCAAAGTGTTTTTTGAAAAGGGAGGAGTACTAATGATCCATATGTCTAGAGCATGAAATTAGAAGAGCACAAGTAAATAAAAGTGAAGTGGCAGAATTTTTTGATATAGAAAAAGCATATGATATGATGTGGGTTGAGGAATTATTATTTAATTGTACATGTTGGGTATTAAAGGGAAAATATTTAAATGGATTAAATTTAACGAATAGGAAATTACAAGTTAGAATTGGTGAAGTGATCTCAGGAAAATATATAGTAGAAAATGGAACTCCACAGGGGAGTATTATAAATCTGTTATAGTTCTCAATAATGATAAATGATGTATTTAAAGATATTGGAAAAAGAATGGGATGTTCACTTTTTGCAGATAATGGAGCTGTTTGGAAAAATTTTGATTTTATTGTAAAGAAATTACAAGATGTTATTGTTGAAATAGAGAAATGGGAGTTGCAAATGGGAATTTAAGTTTTCGGTTGAAAAAACAAAAGTAATGATATTTAATCAGAAAAAAATAAACAAGGAAATAAAATTTTAATTATATAACCAAGAATTAGAGCAAGTAAAATGTATAAGATTTGTAGGACTATGCTTTGATGAAAAACTAAATGGAATATACATATTCAAAAAGTTATTTTGAGATGCTTGGCTGGCAGTGACTGGAGAGGAGATAGGCAACAGATTTAAACAGGTATGGTAAGATCTAACATAGAGTTTGGTTGTATAGTTTACGTTTCAGTAGCTAAAACACATCTGGCTAAATTAGACATTATCCAATGTCAGGCATTAAGATTATGTGCTGGAGCATTTAAAACCACACCAACAGCAGCGATAGAAGTAGAAATGGGAGAAATGCCGTTAGATTTAAGAAGAACAAAACTAGAAATAAATTATTGGTTGAATTTAAAAGATAATAATTTAGATCATCCAACTTGGGAAATTTTAAATCCATGTTGGGGAAAAAAAAAGAAAGAAATTAGGAGTTTTGTATGGGCATTTGAAAATGTCATGATTTGTCTTTGGTTGAACCCGGACACAGCACGTACACACAGAGCTGATCTTGAGAGTTTATTGTAACAGAGGATGATGGACGACGAAGAACCAGAGTCAGTTACCAGACAGAGTTGTAGGGTGCAGGAGCTGGCTGACCAGGAAACGGAGGAGCTGAGCTGCTGCAGAACCGGGAGGGAAGCCAGAGATCATGAAGACTGGAACGGAGGTACAGAGTCCAGCAGCGCATCAAACAGGAACATAACAGGACAGGCGTGGTGTTGGTTTGACTGAATTACGAGCCGGCAGCGAGGAACAGACTAAGGTGAGCTTATGTAGGGAGTGTCCAACAGGTGTAACTAGTTGCTGAGGGAGAGTGAGCTGAGTGATAGGAGGATGAACTGAAAAATAACCGGAAAAGAAGCCAGACCCAAACGTAAACCATGACAAAAAGAAAAGAAAATAATTAAAAATTAATGATTTAGAAATTACTCAAACAACACCAATATCTCCTCCCTGGGCTGCCACCTTACCGTGGTGGAGGGATTTGAGTGTCCCAATGATCCTAGGAGCTACGCTGTCAGGGGCTTTAAGCCCCTAGTAGGGTCACCCAAGGCAGACAAGTCCTAGGTGAGGGACCAGACAAAGATCAGCCCAAACCCCCCTTAGGATGAGTAACATTAATGGATCTCGTGTTCCCTCGCCCGGACGCGGGTCACCGGGGCCCCACTTTGGAGCCAGGCCTGGAGGTGGGGCTCAGCCCGAAGAGGCGACATGGGTCCCCCCTTCCGATGGGCTCACCACCTGTCGGAGGGGCCAAAGGGGTCGGTGCATTGTGCAACAGGTGGCAGTAGAGGGCGGGGACCTTGGCATTGCAATCCTCGGCTGCAGAAGCTGGCTCTTGGGACGTGGAATGTCACCTCTCTGGTGGGGAAGGAGTTTGAGCTTGTGCGCGAGGTTAAGAGGTTCTGACTAGAGATAGTCGGACTCACCTCGACGTACCTCTCTGGCTCTGGAACCAGTCTCCTCGAGAGGGGCTGGACATTCTTCCACTCTGGAGTTGCCCCTGGTGAGAGGCGCCGAGCTGGGGTGGGCATACTTGCTGCCCCTCATCTCGGTGTCTGCACATTGGGGTTCTGCTCGGTGAACAAGAGGGTGGCCTCCCTCCGCATTCGTGTGTGGGGACGTGTTGTGACTGTTGTTTGTGCTTATGCACCAAACGGCAGTTCAGATTACCCACCCTTTTTGGAGTCCTTGGAAGGGGTACTGGAGAGTGCCCCTCCTGGGGACTCCCTCGTTTTGCTGGGGGACTTCAATGCTCACGTGGGCAATGACAGTGGGACCTGGAGGGGCGTGGTTGGGAGGAATGGCCCACCTGATCTGAACTCGAGTGGTGTTCTGTTGTTGGACTCACAAACACCATGTTCAAGCATAAGGGTGTCCACATGTGCTCTTGGCATCAGGACACCCTAGGCCGCAGTTCAATGATCGACTTTGTTGTCGTTTCATCTGATCTGCGGCTGCATGTCTTGGACACTAGGGTGAAGAGAGGGGCAGAGCTCTCCACCGACCACTACCTGGTGGTGAGTTGGCTCCGATGGTGGGGGAGGAAGCCGGTCATACCTGGCAGGCCCAAACGTATTGTGAGGGTTTGCTGGGAACGTCTGGCAGAGTCCCCTGTGAGACGGAGCTTTAACTCCCACTTCAGGGAGAACTTTGAACACATCCTGAGGGAGGCGGGGGACATCGAGTCCGAATGGACCATGTTCTGCGCCTCTATTGTTGAGGCGGCTAGTCGGAGCTGTGGCCGCAAGGTTGTCGGTGCATGTCGCGGCGGCAACCCTCGAACACGCTGGTGGACACCAGCGGTGAGGGAAGCCGTCAAGCTGAAGGAGGAGTCCTATCGGGCTTTATTGGCCTGTGGGACTAAACATATACAAATAGTTATTTATTATTTAAAGAAAACTAAATTATTTCATAGAATTTGACTATAGAAGTTGTGACTTAAATAGATGAGTAGAATACTAATAGATAGATAGATAGATAGATAGATAGATAGATAGATAGATAGATAGATAGATAGATAGATAGATAGATAGATAGATAGATAGATAGATAGATAGATAGATAGATAGCCATTAAATCAAACAAGGAAGAAAGAGGGGTGTTCAGAGTCATAAGAGATAAATAAAGTCATCAGAAGAAGCTGGAACCGGTGGCTGTTGTTTTTTTTGTTCACCTTGCTGATCCTCGACCTCACTACTTTACAGTGCCAATTAATGAAACCTGTCATCTCAAGGCACCCTATGCGAATAATTGCGATTAAATTTTTTTATCATTTGACAACCCTAAAATTTAGCTATTCATATCCAATGAATTAAAATATAGAATAGAATATGCATAGTATATTAGCATCATTCTGTAAACTGACTGCTACCTGTCTTTTTGACTTGACCATCAATTAACTTAAACAATTATATATTTTTAATGACTATTTGCACACTTTTCAACCTCTCTGAGAATGCTTGTCTGATACATTTTAGCAATTGCTGTGTTTTTTGACTCGATTATTAAAATCTTATCAGATGATGTAATTTCACCCTGGGAGATTAATAAAGGAATTCAATTTAGTTCAATTCAATGCTAAGGACTAGTTATCTTTCAGCTTCTGAGGACGTGTTGTCAGTGAATTCAATTACTTCAATATTATATCTTGCTTGTGTCTCTGTGTTATGTGTGAATGTGTGTAAAATCTGAGTTGGTATCTCACCAACATTTCATTATCGTTACATAAAGACAAGGTATGTCTGTGGGCGGTCCTCCCAGTCCATTACCCTGGAGAAAGGGTCTTCTTTCATTGATGACTTCTTAACAAAAGACTCTTAATCACAGTTGTTCACAAAATTATCCTAGAAAGACTTGAACGTACTGTAGGGATTAAGAGGAAAGTATTAGGCTGATTTAAATCTTATCTCCAGGATTCCAAGATTCCAGGTTGTTCATGTTAATAAATCTTCAAACTCTAGGGTCACTTGTGGAGGATCACAGGGTTGCGTACAATTCTCTTTACTATGTATTCAATTCAATTAAATGTTATTTATATAGCGCCAATTCATGATACATGTCATCTCAAGGCACTTTCCAAAGTCAAATTTAATCATATTATACAGCTTGGATCATATTATACAGTTTTGATCAGTTTCATATCTAAGGAAACCCAGTAGATTGCATCAAGTCTTGACGAGCAGCATTCACTCCTCCTGAAAGAGTGTAGCACCACAGGGACAGTATATGCTTCCGGTTGGTAAAATGATCACACAGCATGGGATTAATTTCCACTGCAGATGACACTTAGCTATATTTATCCATAAATCCTGATAAATCCAATGAATTACTTTGACTATAGGCATGTCTTGATGTCATCAAAACCTGGATTCCCTGCTTTTAAATTCTGACAAGACAGAAGTTGTAATCTTTGGACCTTAATGAATCACTTAATTTGTATGGCATTAAATTGGCCTCTGATGCTAAAGTAAAAAACCTTGGTGTTATTTTTTATCAAGACACATAATTTAAAGCCCATATTAAACATGTTTTCAGGGTTTCCTTTTTTCACCTCCGGAAAAAATGCCAAAATTAGAAATATTCTGTCCAGGAGTGAAACTGAAAAACTAGTTGATGCATTTTTACTTCACGATTTGACTATTGTAATTGTTTACTATCAAGAAGTCCACAAAATGAAGTTTGAAGCCTTCAGCTGATCCAAAATGCTTCTGCAAGAGTTCTGATGAAAATCAACAAGAGGGATTTTATTTCTCCAATTTTAGCTTCCCTTCATTGGCTTCCTATTAAATCAAGAATATAATTTAAATTGTCCTTCTGACGTATATAGCCCTTAATAATCAAGCTCCATCATATATCAGAGCTTTGATTACTCTGTATGTTACTAAGAGTCCACTTCGCTCTCAGACTGCAGGCCTACTGGTGGTTCCTGGAGTCTCTAAAAGTAGAATGGGAGGGAGATCCTTTAGCTATCAGGCTCCTCTCCTGTGGAACCAACTCCCAGTTTTGGTCCATGAGGCAGACACCTTCTTTACTTTTAAGACAAGGCTTAAAATGTTCCTTTTTGACAAAATAGGAACATTTTCTAACTCTTATAGTTAGAGTGGGTTAGGTTACCCTGAGCTATCTATATAGTTATGCTGCTACAGGCTTAGGCCGCTGGAAGACATCAGGGTCTATTTTTCTGACTTTGCTGAGTTCTCCTACTGTACTCTGTCATGGTTTTTAAGTGTTTGGCCCACATGCAGAACACACTCGGGAGGCAGAAAGCAGTTTAAGATGTTTATTTCAGGCACAGAGGTTCACAGATAGGGAGGCTCACTAAGTGAGCGATGGATGGAGAATCACATAGAGGGAGGATCACAATGCGAGCGGCTGACAGTGATTGGGAAACCGGGACCGATACGCTGTGGAAGAGAGGGAACAGGTTAAACGGGGCAGAGGAGGGAAACCAGCTGTAATGAGAGGTGCGCTTACCGCCGGGTTCAGGAAACCTAGCTGGGGGGAGTGGAGCAGAAGGACGGATTCAGTGGAGCTCTTCTCTAAGGTGGGACTAGGTGTCTGAGCGACAGGTGAGCGGGTAGATGGGACTAGGCGGAGGTCCGAGCAGCACCGGAGCAGTGAGCAGCTGGAGGAAACAGGGAAAATCCGGAGGAGTTCTCTGTCAGGCTTGGTAATACCAAGGGGGCACGAGAGGAGGTTTCAGAGCAGGATCTGAACAGTGAGAATCCAAGGGGTTGACTTGAGATGTCAGTACTCCAGGGAACGCCTGGAATCCAAAGCGTGAGCCAACCACAACAATTAACACTCTGGCGTCCTCTAGCTGACTGAGCCCTGCTTTTATACTCCAGCACGAGCTGCCGAATGAGCCGCAGGTGCGCACCACGGCCACTTGTCTGAAATCACCTGTGAGAGAGAAAGAGCAGAGAGTACGCAGTGCTGACAGAATACTGCACAGCACTGCCTGCAGAATCCTGACACCCTCCAATTTGCATTGTTTGTTTTGATTTTAACTTTTTGTTCTCTGTCATTTCTTTTCTTCATAGTAGGTACACCTGGACAGGTGTTCTGTTAGCTGTGACATCATTCAGGGGAGACAGATCATCCGCTTTTACCATATAACAGAAAGGATTTCAGGATTAGTGTGTGCTGCTGTGCTTTCTTGTGTCTCTGCTCTGTCTTCTCTAACCCCCAGTTGGTCGAGGCAGATTACCATTTACACTGAGCGTGGTTCTGCTGGAGGTTTTCCTCCCCAAAAAAGGGAAGTTTCCCTTTCCTCTGTCACTTCATGCTTGTTCAATATGAGTGATTATTGCAAAGCCATGGACAATGCAGACGACTGTTCCTGTGGCTTTATGCTCTTTCATGAGGAGTGAAAGCTGTTTGTCAAAACTTGATGCAATCTACTGGGTTTCCATAGATAGGAAACTTTTTGATCAGCCTGTATGATTTGATCGAATTTGACTTTGTAAAGTGCCTTGAGACGACATGTGATGTGAATTGGCGCCTGGGTGCGATTTGCTGGGGGGGGATGGGGGGGATTTACCCCCCCTCTGTTTGTGACGTCCCCCCCTCTGGTCATTGATGTTTTATCCCTGGGGGGGATAGATATCCCCCCCCCCCCCCCGGTCTGAATAGGTAATATTGTGGATTTTAATAAAATGTATATAAATTAGGGCTGTCAGTTTTAACGTGTTATTAACGTGTTAACTTTGTTAGATCATAACGCCGACAATTCCGCATCAAAACACACACCGTTCCCTAATGTCTTTTCCCCGCCGTGCTCTCCGCACTGTGTTTCTTTTACCCTCTGCGCTTTCCGTAGTTTGAAGAGTGCTAGAAAACTGCAGCAAAACAGACCCGCGCTCACTGTTGCCAAAGACTGTTTAATTAATGCGACTTTGGGCTTCTTTTTTCTAAAAGCGCTTCTAAATTTCAAGTCACGGGTTGCGGTTTTTTTGGGCATGTTTCTGAAAGTGAAATCGCTTATTTGGGCTCTAAAATAAGTGACGAAACAGCGGTTTTTAAGAGACCTGCCTGCACTAGACACTTTGTATCCAGCTGAAATATCCCTCCGCCATAGGCGCCAACGGTAGTAAAGGCAGACAGAGCAACTCTGCACGTATTTTCTGCAGTTTACGGTGCAATAACCGGTGATAACTGCTGAAAGTAGATTACTTGGTGCAGATCACCATTTTGAGCAGACATTGGTTCTTAAGATGAGCTTTTACACGTTGATAACACTGCAGAAACCCAACCCATAAACCTTACTTTAATGCTTATTCATTTGTTATCTCTGTATTTGACAAACTAAGGCTGAAATACGTTGCCAAACGAAAGACCTGGAGTTACTAAACAGTTGCTAAACAGTCTCATTCAGGGTATTAATCTCCTGCCCAGTTGCAAGCAAAGTGTAAGACTGGAATGACCTGGAAATTTAAAACCTTTTTCTAGGCTTAAACTGTATAAATATGGATATAAACAGCAAGCAAAAATATTGTTGTTGGTGTGAAAGCTCAGAATTAGATGTGTGTGTGTGTGTGTGTGTGTGTGTGTGTGTGTGTGTGTGTGTGTGTGTGTGTGTGTGTGTGTGTGTGTGTGTGTGTGTGAGAGAGAGAGAGAGAGAGAGAGAGAGAGAGAGTGAAAAAATGAACAGAACTTATGACTTTATTGAAATGTACAATTTTTATTAATTTGTATGTTTTTGCGTAATACCATGTCTATCTTTGTTTAAGAGGCAAGAAAATATATCGGCATGAAAACAGGTATTTATTTACACATTTTTACACATTGTGTAAACATCAGGGCATCATGATTAGTCACTAAGCCATTATAGTCCAGAGTTTAACATTTGGCACTGGGATGTTTTCATTCCAATTCTGAAAAGTGCTTGAAAAATCACAAAAATATTTTTTGTACAAGCATGTATTTTATTAGTGTCATTTATTGCAAAATTGCATATTAAAATGCCCAAACAGGCTATTACACTTTCAGAAATAAAAGGATCAAAAATGGGATTAATTTGCGATTAATCTTGAGTTAACTAATGACATTATGAGATTAATCACGATTAAAATTTGTAATCGTTTGACAGCCCTAATATAAATACATGTCTTGTGTCCTTCACATTTGTTAATTAAAATTTTTGTTGTCTGTTTTTAAAGAGTATTAATAAGTTTTCTGCTCGAAGCGATTGAAGTAAACTAATACTCACTCCCGAGTCCAGACAGTAGATGGCACAAGTTTAAAAACAATAGTCTAACCTACTGGATCTAGCTAGCTACCTGAAAGAGCAGCTGCTAGCTAACTAACTAATGCATGAGAACGTGTGGCAGCATGAACGTCAACAAAGTATTTTGTCATATTTCGGCCCGAAAAATCAACAGAAAAGGTCAAGAGTAGATGACGGGACAAACAGCCATGGTAATGTTACTTTGGTGATAAAGATTTGCAGGCAGCGTCACAAGACAAGAAGCAGCAGCAGCCGATTTCTCCACCCTCCCTCCCAGGACAGGTTACATGCTGTCTCAAGCCAGACCGCTTTCTAAGATGGAAAGCGGTCTGGCGGCAAGCATGCGGGCCATATAACCTTGTTGTTATGTTCATTTATGTTCGTTTATAAAACACTTGAAATGATCCCCCCCCCCCTCTGTTTTTTTGCAAATCGCACACTGATTGGCGCTATATACATAAAACTTAATTGAATTGAACTCTTGAGGCAGAACCTATACTCTAACAAATTTTATCTAAATAAGCCAGAGAAATGGTACAGTTTAATTACTTGGCTCTCATATTGATCACAATGCAGGAACAGGTAAAATGAGGGAGTGAGCACCTGAACATTGGTTACATCAGCTTAAATATAGATAAAGTGAAAAAGTTTATTTCAACCCTAACCAGCCGTAATGAGAGGTGCGCTTACCGCCGGTTTCAGGAAACCTAGCTGGGGGGAGTGGAGCAGAACGACGGATCCTGAGGGGTTTGATGGTTTCTTGAGGATGCTGCAGTCTGTCTGTGTTTTCACCTTTAGCTTCATTTGGTATCTGGTTGATCCAGTTTCTGTTTAGTTAGCTTATGTTTATTATTATTTTTATAAGTGCCATTAGATCTTTATTTTATGTTTGCCTTTAGTTTCTGTGCTTGACACATTCTTATTATTATTAGTTTCAGCTCCTGTTTTAGTTAGCTTCTGTTATCCGTCTGCAATCTGGTAGATCTATTCTTTATTTGTTTAGTTTTCATTCATAATTTTCTAGCTCCCTGTGAGATTTTGTCATTTCCCCTGCACCTGCTAGTTCATTGCCCTGCTTTCCTACAGTCTAATTGTATCACTCTGTTCACCTGTGCCTAATTATCCACCTATTGTTTCCTCAGCCTCTTTCAGCCCACTTGTTCACACACATTGTCAGGTTCTTCGTCTTAATCCCTCAGTCTAATATGTTTTGGTCTTCTTGCCTGTGTTCCTGGTTCTTATATCTGTGTTATCCTGTAACCTTGTTATTTTGATTAAAACATCTTCAATTCAACATTCAATTTCCGAGAGGAGACCTCAAGCAGGCCTCAACATGGGTTAATTTGAAGATACGCTCTGGTGTGTTTGCTTGGATCTGTGCACAAGGAAACATTTGTGGCTCCATGTCTCAGCAGGCTTTTTTGGTAAATTCGAGAGTTTTGCCTTTTTTACTCAGCTCTTTCTTTACCACAACTGACACAGCGGTACAGCATCTGCTTCACTGTTGATGCAGCACTGATCTGCTTATGGATCAATCGCTCCATTTTTCCCTCATTCATGAACAGGACCCTAAGAGAATTAAATTCCTCTACTAGGGGCAGGAAATCTTCTCCGACCCAGAGAAGGCACTCTACCCTTTTCTGGCTTATGACCATGGCCTCAGATTTAAAGACACCGATCCTCATCTTGGCCGCTTCACACTCTGCTGAAAACCGCTCCAGCAAGAGCTGTAGATCACAGCCTGATGAAGCCCACAGGACCTTCTGTATAATTTGATTGAATTTGACTTTGTAAAGTGTGTGTGTGTGTGTGTGTGTGTGTGTGTGTGTGTGTGTGTGTGTGTGTGTGTGTGTGAATGGTTGTTTGTCTTGTCTGTCTATGTGTTGCCCTGTGACAGACTTGCGACTTTCAGTCTCATTTTGGCCAAATTTATACCATTGCTAAATCTTTTCAGCACAAACGTATTCTTAGGGCCAATCTGCTTCTAAGAATTGTCAAAGGTTCAACTAAAAAGAAAATCTAAAACATAGAAAACGGTAACATTTTATTTTTAGTTTACTTGATATTTTAGATGTTTTTTATTATTAGTTCCAGAAATATTGATAGAAGAACAGAAACTATGTAAAATGTAAATTGAAGTAGTTACTTTATGTGGCAATAAAAGGAAATACTAGATCCTCTTTTCATTTGTCACACCTTTGACATCTCTCCTTGAGATAAATGGACACCTCAACTTGAGGGACAGTAAATTGTGTGCTGTTCTCAGCGGGCAGAAAGCGTGAGACAAACAGGAAGCTGTCCGTTGGCAGAGCTGACAGCGACATCACTTCTCATGCCGGGCTCTCCCTGCGGCCCACAGGTGAAGATGTAACAGCCTTTTTCTTAAAAAAATTGCACAGTAAGACCTGTTTGATGTAGAAACTCAGGGGACAAGAGAAGTATGTTCTTATTTTACCGACTTCTTTGAACCCTCAGGACACCAGACATAAACACTGCATCACAGGAGAATTCCAAATAACGCTCTGCAACAACAGCAAAGCAAACAAGAATGTGTGCCCTTACACAGTACAAAACCATACCACTTGTGTTTATTTTTGACTGAAAGGTAGTCCTGCTTTCATTTAGACAGCAGAAATCACTCAGAGCTCTGCGGCTTAAGTGCAGGGAGGAGAATCTGTCACAAAGCTGCTGGGTTAATGTTTCCTCCACTTTCAGCAAATCAGCAGAACCCTGCCTTGTGCCCTCATTTTGGACAAAACCATCCAAGGCCAGGGGCTAAACAAACCTGTGCGTCTCTATCCAACTGTTGTGACCTGACTTTAACCTGAATTGACTTGAGCACACAAAATCTGCTTCTGTCAGGGTTATTTAGCTGTGTGAGCATGGTGGCCAAAAGGATACTTTTGGTGAGGTCACACTCACAAATATGTTATAAACTACTGAAATCTGCATGCTATGGCACACAGTGTTCTGTAATAAAACAAATGTTATTTGTCACATGACCTGTGAAAATGAAAGCAATAATGCTGTGTGTGCACATTTTGATTGTAACTTTGATCAGTGCTTTTTGGAGTTTAGTGCAGATTAAATTATTCTTCTCAACAGAGGAACTGATGTTGCCAAGCAATCATCTCAACAAGTAAAATTAACCCTGGCACTGTCTGTGCCAGAATACACCTGTTATCTGCACACACTAGCCTGTAAAATCAACTGGTGTCTGATCTCAGAAGTTTGTTGTAAAGGCCCATGAGCCCCTGCAACTGTAATGCCAGAAACAGAGGACCCAATAATTCAGCCAGACAACAGGAGTGGTTTCAAAAGGTTTATTAAAAACAAGTGTTGTTGTTAAACAGGTGATAGCCAGGAGCGTACTCAGGAACAAATGGTACGATCACACTGAATGCAAACAAGGCGAATGGAGCAAGTGATTTACATCTTATCCTTATCTAAAGGCATGTTCAGGAGTGACTTCACGGTCGACACATTTAGAGCAATGCGAATGGCATGAGTTGGGCGCATACAGCAATGCAAAACTGCAAATAGGGCAAAGCAAACTTTCCCTGGAGTTCAACAATCAATTTCTGTCACATTAAGTGTGCTCCTTGTCCATTTATTTAAGCTCAAAAAATGTTTTTTTATATGTTTCATATGTTTTATGTTTAGACAGTACAATTAGGCTATATTACTATAGAGCAGGGGTCCGAATCAGCGGGGTCCAAATAAAGAAAATCAACAACCAGTAAAGGTCCGGACACAATTTTTATTACAATCCGTTACTTTAAACAGTATTTAACACTGAAATAAAATGTTTATGCATCCACCTTATACACTGACTTTTCAAACAAAAAAATAACATAAAAATAGAACGTTTTTCTATTTTAAAATCCAAAATCTTTCACAGTTTGGTATATAGACAATATCTTGACTTTCATATCTTTTATAAAACAACTGAACTTTCTTTAATTTGTTTTTTATGGCTTAATGAGAGAAGTGAGCTTTAGGCTGCCCTGCAAGGATTTTATTTTATTTTTTTAATAATTTTTATTTTTAAACGTTTTCACAGTATCAAGACATATAAACACAAACATAAACATATGGGAAGCCTGCCAATATTCACAAGACAAGGTTTTAAGTACAGAAACGTATCCTTCATACAAAATCTGATCGTAGGGGTTTTATGTACTCAGTCCATTTAGTCCAGATTTTGTAAAATATGTCCTTTTGCATCCTGAGGGAAAAAGACAACTTTTCCATGACATATATTTCGTGTATTATATTAGTCCAGTCCTCAATAGTTGGAGATTCCACTCTCATCCACTTTCTTGTGATGGCCTTTTTACTTGCAATAAGTAACATACCAAGTAATTTTTTGTCATTGTTATTCCAATTTGTCACAGGAACATCACCCAAATACAGTGTTTCACATTTAAGGGGAATTTTAGTACCAAATACATTATTAACATGTTCACCTATCTGTGTCCAATAATTACTTATGACTTGACATTCCCAAAAAATATGGAAGTGGTTGGCACCAGAGACCCCACATAGTCTCCAACATGCATCCCCACCACCTAGATGACGTTTCTGGATAGGCGTAATGAAATACCTGATCATGTTCTTCCAACTGAACTCTCGCCATGTATTCGACCCTGTTATTGTCCACTGAAACTGACATATATTAGCCCAACTGTCATGTGAGATAACCATATTTCCCTCCTTTTCCCACCTCTTCTTTATATCTTCTGTGCTGCCTTGTGTACATTGCTGAATGCCCTTATATAATCTAGAAATTATATTATTCTGAGAATGAGACCTGGTTAGAGTTAAGAATATCTGTAAAAAAACTAAATCTTTCTGTTCATATACTGTTTTTAAATTTTGGTGGAAATAGTGTCTAATCTGCAAGTACCTGTAAAAATCATCTTGACCTAAACCATATTTAGTCTTTAGGGTCTCGAAACTCAAGAATGCCCCCTTGTGGATGAAGGAATGATAGGTTGTTAACCCTTTAGATATCCATCTCTTAAACCGATCGTCATATTTATTTGGCACAAACTCAGAGTCGTAGGCGCACCACCTCAAAATATTGGACAGTTCACCCAGTTTACACTTTTTAATGATTTCATTCCAGGAATTTAGCAGGGAATCATACATAAAGTCAGAAGTATATGGTGTGGTTTTCTGTAATTTTGTATCTGCCAATAGCGCCATGATAGGCACCTCTTTTATAATAGCAACTTCTATATCCTTCCATCCTGCAGAATAGGTTGGCGAACTTAAACAGATTAAAGGTCTAAGCTGGGCAGCGTAGTAATATTCCTTAAGACAAGGAAGGCCCAATCCCCCTTTCTCTTTAATTAATTGAAGTGTTTTGTATTTAACCCTGGCTCTTTTATGTTGCCATATGTATTTCGCCAACATCCTGTCCCAATCATCAAAATATTTCTGAGGTATTTTAATTGGTAAACACTGGAAAAGGTAGAGCATACGAGGGAGAATATTCATTCTAATTGATTCCACTCGTGAGTGTAAATTTAAGAAGGGAACAGTGTTCCACCTCTGTAAATCAGATTTTACCTTTGAAGTTAAGGGTCCGTAATTGGCCTCGACCAATTTAGATAAATCCTTTGGTCAGAGCTACCCCCAGATATTTAATGTGTTCTGAGTCCCAGTTCCATTTGTACATGTTCTTAATTCTAATGGATGGCTTAAAATTTAGACATAATATCTGGGTTTTGTTAACATTAATTTTATATCCTGAGAGTGATCCGTATTCTTCAAGTGCTGTCATTAATCTGGGGAGTGTCTGATTTGGCTGTGTTAAGAATATCAACACGTCATCGGCGAATAGGGCCAGTTTTTGTTCCCCAGCTGTCATTTTAACCCCACTAATATCGGATCTTTGTCGTATCCATTGCCCCAGGGGTTCTAGAAATAAGGCGAAGAGGAGTGGAGAGGCGCCACAGCCCTGTCGGGCTCCCCTCTGTAAAGTAAAACTATTAGTCAAATCTCCATTTACTTTGATTTTGGCCGTAGGTTTGCCATACAGTGCGTCAAAAGTATCAATTATGTTTGAATGGAAGCCAAATTTAGATAAAACTTTATATAGAAAAGCCCACCGTACCGAATCAAAGGCTTTTTCAGCGTCTAAACTCAAAATCAGAGTTTCCACTTTGTGCTGATTAACTTGCTTCATAATATGCAGTGTTTTTCGAATATTGTCTTGGGTTTGCCTTTGTCTAATAAAGCCTGTCTGGTCTTTGTTAATGAGGTCTGGAAGTATTATTTCCAATCTTTTAGATAAAATGGAGGTGAACAATTTATAATCAATATTTAATACACTAATTGGCCGATAATTACCACACTCTAATTTATCTCTATTCTCCTTTGGGATTATAGAGATGATGGCCTCACTCCACGAAGAGGGAATCACCTTTCTCTCCATTACCCAGTTAAATGCTCTCAGTAATGTTGGTACCAGTTCCTCCTGCATACTTTTATACCACTCCGAATTGTAACCGTCTGCGCCGGGGGATTTACATGTTTTTAATCTTTTAATAGCTGATAAAACCTCCTCTTCAGTAATTTTGGATATCAATCTTTCATTTTGAGCATCAGTGACCTTTGGTAGTTTTAGTAAAGACAGAAAAGTATCAATTTGGTTAATCTCACCTAATTGCGGTTGGGAATATAATTTCTGATAGTATTCCTCAAAACACTGTTTTATTTTCTCCGGGTCAGTTTCTATTTGATTCGTCAATGGATTTCTGATTTTGTGTATTGTCCTTTCTGCTTGCTGTTTTCTTAACCTATAAGAGAGTAGTTTCAATGCTTTCCCTCCTGTATCATAGTACTGCTGTTTTGTAAAAAGCAGCTTCTTTTGGATTTCTTGTGTATTTATTTCATTGATTTCATTCCTTACTTCTGCTATTTTTGTTTTGATTGTATCCTGTAATGATTTGGAATGCTCTTTCTGTAGTCTCATAAGTTTGTCTTCTAGATCCTTCAGTTTCTGACTTTTAAGTTTCTTTACCGTGGCAGAAATAGCTATTATTTTACCTCGGATTACTGCTTTTAAAGCATCCCACAACACAGTTGGTGAAACCTCTTCATTGTCATTAAACTCTAGGTACGATCTGATTTCAAGTTTCAGTTTTTCCTTAATTACACTGTCTTTTAAGATGTTTTCATTTAACCTCCAAAGAGTAGATCTTGTCTTATTAAACAACTGAAGTGATAAAAAAACAGGGTTGTGATCTGAAAGCGTACTAGCGCCGATATCACAATTAGTGGCTCTAAAAATGTTGTTTTTAAACATAAAGAGATAGTCAATGCGAGAGTGTACATTATGAGCAGAGGAGTAGTGTGTATAGTCTCGACTTGTTGGATTAATTTCCCTCCATACGTCAACAATTCCCAATTCTTTCATTAAGATATTTATTCTTTTACTAATATTTTTAGCATCAGATTTCCCATTGGACGAATCGATTTTTGGGTGTAACCTAATATTGAAGTCACCCCCACATATTACAATACCTTGACATTTTGTAGTCATAATGTCGAAGACATGTTTGTAAACTGACCAGTCACTGCCTGGAGGCACTTAAACATTGAGAAGACTTACTAGAACACCATGGATTTTCCCGATTATCATAACATATCTCCCTTCACTATCCTTGTATTCAGATATATATTCAAAATCTACTGCATTAGATAGCAAAATCGCCACCCCCCTTCGCCTTCCGGAGCTATGGGAAGAGAAATAGACTGTTTTAAATCCCATTTTATTTAATTTAGCATGTTCAATGTCATCAAGATGTGATTCCTGGATGAATGCTAACTGGATTTTATCCCTTTTTAACTGAGACAACATTTTCCAACGTTTGATTGGGTTGAGTACCCCATTTATATTAAGTGAAACAAATCTTATCGGCCTGTCTTGCATCTGAATATATAACGAAGTGAACAACTTAATAAACAATGTGGCAAGCTTCCCCTTCTCTGCACACAACAGCAGATGATCAACAAAGAAATGAGTGAAACACCCAAACAAAACATACCGTTAACTAACAAACAATGACAGAACACAAAATGTGACTCCTTATGCAGGGGTCTGATCTATAGACCCTAGTTACCCTAATGGGTGCCAAAACACAAACCCTTCTCGGTGAAGGCGGTGCTTAGTGACTGCAACCGTATAGTGAGGTTAATCCTCAAAACCCCTGTAAGAAATTTCGCAGCTTACTCACCCACTCTCCTTTTGCATTGTCCATAATTAAAACGGTGGTTAATTGCAAGAAAGAAAATTAAGGTAAACCAAAGCCCAAGTCCTCATTCTGCAGAAACACCTGGTGATGGCCGTCTGAATGCGCGAAGCTTCTCCTTGTAACTCGCGTCTTTGACGGGATCGTGCGCGCTCCTGCTTGTGGGCCGGTCCGTCCTCGTCCAAGTCAGCTGCTTTATTCGCTCTATGAGAGACTCCGGTGCTTTCGTAGTTTTAACAGCGTATCCTTTCCTCCTCAGGTCATCCGCCGCATCCGCCGCAGAGTCATACACTTTGATCCCTTCTGTGTATTTTACTCGCAGCCTGGCAGGAAATAGGGTCTGGAAAGGAACTTGATTCTCTTTCAAAACCTTGCGGACCCCAGCGTATTCTCTTCGTTTATTAATAATGCGCAATGGGTAGTCGTGGTCCAGGTTTACATGTTTGTCCATCCATTTAAACCCCCTTATCTGCCAAGCTTTGCGGAGCAGAGAGTCTTTGGACTTAACACTCCCGAACTTCACTATGATGGAGCGTGGGGGTGCCCCCGCCGGCGGCTGCGGCCCGAGGGAACGGTGCGCCCTCTCGATATGAAGATCCGGCACCTCCTCCTCGGATAACTGTAGACCCTCACGTAGTAGCTTTTCTACGAATGATGCCATGGTTGTTGAGTCTTTTTCTGCACCCTCGCACACGCCGTATATCCTTATGTTGTCTCGTCTGGAGCGGCTCTCTAAATCTGTAATCTTATCCTCTAGCTTCACATGTAGCTTTAGCATCTCCGTCACTACGTCTTCTGTAGTTTGGATCCGCTCCTCAGCTTGTTCTATTCGGTTCTCTGCTTCGTCCAGTCTTGTATTAATTTTGGAAATCTCGTCTTTTATAGTCTCTAGCTTTTCGTTGTTTTCCTGCCGAAATCCTCTGAGTTCCTGGAGGATTACATCTAGATCAGCCATGGCTTTAATCTCGGCGAGCAGATGCTAACGAGGTGCTAGTTAGCTTTAGCTTCGGCTACCGGGCTAGAACAATATATTTATCTTCCCACCTACAAAAAAGTTGCTTAGGGCGAGCTGTGCCCCCTTTGTATTAACAATCTTGAATTAGTACTTCTTCAGAAATGGGGCTTTAGGTGAATTCGCTGGGGTTTTGACGGGAGCGCTCCTAACGTGCTGCCATCTTGGCGATGTTCCGGCCGGAAGTCCCCCTGCAAGGATTTTAAACCTGGGTTTGATTGGCAACAAAGCCAACCTCAAGCACATATGAAGGTGCTCATTCGTTCTGCACCTTTAAATTGGCTATTTTCTCCATATGTATGAGCAAGCGGATATGTTTGGGAACACTCCGGAGGGCTTTGCCATATTAACAAGACAAGCGGCGCAAGTGAAGTTAGCGCAGGGGTTGAAGCAAAAATAATGTTTGACTGAAAACATTTTCTCGCAAGCCCATATATTACCGGGGTGTGGACATCATGCCGCATTAGTTGGCTCACTTGCTTAATGTGCAAAATCAACTAAATCTGGTACTTTTAAAATATCCATTGAAAATTCCTGTATCTCTGCCACCTTTCAGCTTTAGAGCCTTTGAGTCATCCTGGACAGCCTCTCCATCACTTTCCACATCCACATCATCATCTGGGTTACTTTCATCTCTGCAACATCAAGTTCTTCCTTCACACTTTTGACAAACTGGTCCACAGTCCACTTTACAATCCCAGCTCCCTTTCTTCCCTGTCCTCCGGAAAACCTCCATAAACTGCAGCTAATTCAAAAGACAGCAGCTTGCATCATTACATCATCTACTTGACATCTGTACATCAACTCCACTGTCTCCCTGTCACATTCAATATAAACCAATTTTATGATCATATAGGCCGTGGGGCAGAATCTGTACTATGACTCTTCGCATGAACTGTCAGGGGGCAACTTTCTTCCACCGGGTAAGTTGCTACACATAGCAGTGATCTCAAAACACCAATGTTCCCACGTTTTCACTTGCACATTAATAAGTTATAGCCGATTAAAAAATACAAACTGTGGTGCACCGGTCCAAGAGGTCACGTGATTTGATTTTTGCTGCTCAGCCAATCAGATCGCTGTATTGTTAGCAGAGCGAGTTCAACTACGTCATCTTGGCTGCGTGTGTATAGTGTTGTAAACATTTGTTTCCAGACGAAAAAGTCAAATAATAGCATTTTTTGGCGCCAGTTGGAAAAGATCTTTATGGCAAGGAGAAAGACATAGCCCAGACCATCCATCATTCATTTTCTAACAGGGGTGCCGGCGTCTATCTCCAGCGGTCAATGGGCGAGAGGCGGGGTACAACGTGGACAGGTCGCCAGTCCATCGCAGGACAGAAATAGCCCAGACTTTTGCACAATTTACTGTGATATCACCGAGACCTGCTGCGCTAAGATAGCACAGGTGAAAGGTGTCGTGCCAAACGACCTATCCACGGCAGAATTTGTATCCCCTGCGTCGGGAGAGTGTTTGAAATCAATAAAACTTTTAACCTCCATCTTTGTGAAGTCTAAATATTTTTAAACATCACATTCTAATAAAATTAAATAGATTTTTTTTAAACTCCTAATACATTGTTCTATTTTTAAAAGCGACATATCTCGTTTTCTTAATATGGTTAATATCTCTATATGGTTCTTGGTTGAATTAAAATCTCATTAAATCTGATAATTTTGGCTGTACCTTTATTCAGTGTTCATTTGATCACACGTGAAATCCGCTTTATATGATCTATTCATGAGGGTCTAGCTACCAAAACAGAAAAGGAAAAAAGACGAACAAGTAAAGAGCTGTGATTGACTCAGGAAGGTGGATTTTTGGTTTCAGCAGACAGACAATGCGACAATCTAATAACATAAAGCTAATATTTTCCTGACACATCTGGAAATGACCACAGAGCCGTTTTCTTTCTCATAACGTGTTATATTGAGTGATCAATCGAGTTTTAATCAACATAGCAATCCCCTATGATAGCACTAACAAGTGTTACATTTTCAGTTTTTTCACAGTAACTGAACGATAATTTAACGACACCATTGCTATATTTCGTTAAGAAAAGTAAAACATCTTCATTTCCACACCTAATAGGTTGGAGATGAGGCGGAGTTGACTGGATTTATTCTTCAAGCTGAATGCACTCTCGACGCAGGGGATACAAATTCTGCCGGGGATAAGTTGTTTGGCTGTGCTATCTTAGCGCAGCAGGTCTCGGTGATATTACAGTAAATTGGGCAAAAGTCTGGGCTATTTCTGCCCTGCGATGGACTGGCGACCTGTCCAGGTTGCCTCTCGCCCATTGACAGCTGGAGATGGACACCGGCACCCCTCACGAACCCAGCAGGGATAAGCGTGTTAGAAAATGGATGGATGGTCTGGGCAATTTATTGGCCTATCGAGTACTTCACGGATTTTCCTTAGGTAAAATCCGTGAAGTAAAATTAGAACTAAACCACTATATTGAAAAGCAAAATAGATTTCTAATACAAAGACTCCGAATAGAAAATTTTGAACATGGCAATAAGTCAGGAAGCTTTCTAGCTAATCAGCTTAAAATAAATAAGGAGAAAACTACTATATTTGCAGTTACAGATTCAACTGGTAATACAGTAAGTGAACCAGAGTGTATAAATAATACCTTCCGCGATTTCTACAAATCTTTATACACACCACAGATAAATCCATCAGAGAAGGATATTAAGCAATTTCTGGATAAAATTACACTTCCTAAATTATCAGATAACCAAAGAATGACACTGGATTCCCCGCTGACAACAGCTGAAACCCAGGAAGCTCTTAAAAGCATGCCTAATAAAAAGGCTCCAGGTCCAGATGGATTCCCCACTGAGTTTTATAAAGAGTTCTGGAATATTCTAGCCCCAACGTTCCACAGAATGTTGCAGGAAATACAGGAAAAAGGTAGATTTCCAGCTAATATGAACTCTGCCACCATCAGCCTTCTGCTCAAGCCAGACAAAGATCCTGTGTTGCCCACTAGTTATCGTCCCATATCCTTAATTAATGTGGATATTAAGATAATCTGTAAAGCCTTAGCAAAAAGATTAGACAAAGTAACTCCTCTCATAATACATCCAGATCAAACTGGTTTCATCAGAGGAAGACAGTCATCCACAAATACACGGCGATTACTTAATTTAATTGATTATTCCTACAGTAAAAACATTAAAACCAATATATTGTCTTTAGACGCAGAAAAAGCATTTGATAGAGTACATTGGAAATTTTTATTCGCTACTCTTCATAAATTTGGTTTTGGCGATTTATTCATAAACTGGTTAAAAATTCTATACAATTCTCCAACAGCCTGTGTCAGGACAAATAATCAAATATCTTCCAGTTTTTGTCTACAGAGGGGCACCAGGCAAGGATGCCCTCTTTCTCCATCACTTTTTGCCATCTTTATAGAACCTCTAGCAGCAACAATCAGACAAACAAAAGCTGTAAAAGGTATAAAATGCATGAAAATAGAGCACAAGATTAGTCTGTACGCGGATGATGTATTACTTTATCTCCAGCATTCAAATAATTCTCTTTTACAAGTAATTAGAATACTAGAATCTTTCTCTAAAGTATCAGATTACTCGTTAAACTGGTCTAAATCTACGGTACTGTCAATTAATTGCTCTCTCGAAAACTCCCTAAATTTACAAATGCAATCAGGAAATATTAAATATTTAGGTATTACTGTGTCGAATAAATTAACAGATTTACTTAAACTTAACCATGCCCCACTTTTAAACAGGATAGAAGAGGACCTTGAAAGATGGAAATCGCTTCCAATCACACTTATGGGTAGGGTAGCTTCAATAAAAATGATGGTCCTACCTAGAATTAATTATTTATTTTCAATGGTCCCCAATAAACCATCATCTGACTGGTTTAAATCTCTAGACTCTGCCATTTCTAAATTTCTTTGGAAAGATAAACCCCCACGTATTAGCTTAAAGACAATACAGAAGACTAAAGACAGGGGAGGATTAGATCTACCTAACTTCCATAACTATTACTTAGCAAATAGGCTGCAATACATCTCTAAATGGATAAAAAATAGTCTTTTAGATGAGCCTTGGTTAGATATAGAACAGGAAATGTGCAATAATATCATGATTTCAGATCTGCCGTTTATAAGCTCAAACATAAAACGGCATACATGCTTCAAAAATATCAACATTAGTTCTACTCTAACAGCATGGTGGGAGTTCCTCAAAATGACAAAGTCATCCCTTATCCCATGCAGTCGTACACCTATCTGGAATAACCCTGATATCCTACAAAATAATAAACATACTGGAAGAATAAAGGTATTAAATATCTGGAACATCTACTTGACGGAACCGAGTTCATCAATTTTGCTAAACTAAATATGCAATATGGCATTAGTAAAAATAAATTCTTGGAATATGAACAACTTAAATCTATAATTAAAAATAAATATAAGCATATTAATGGTGGTTTACAAGTCCCAACTAATATAATAGAGTTCTTAGATTTAACCCCCCCCAAACTACTGTCTAAATCATACAGGACACTGACTAAAATAGATGATTCGATATCTCTTCCTATAATGAAGTGGGAAAAAGATTTATCAGGCACCTTTGAACAAAATTTCTGGGCTCAGACATGTCTAAGAACTTTCAAATTGACTAGAAACACCAACTTACAACTAATACAATACAAAATCCTTCACAGAGTACACTACACAGGACAAAGATTATTCAAGATGGGTCTGGCACAATCTAATATCTGCCCACACTGCATAGGCAATCATCCTGATAATTATTTTCATGCGTTATGGTTATGCACACCAGTCCAGAGGTTCTGGACACAGATATGTAAGGACTTATCAAGGTGCTTGAGCTGTAAAATTACACCATCCCCATCAGTTTGCCTGCTCGGTAATTTTGAGGAAAGTCCTCTGAAAAAAGAAATAGTTTACATGGTTTTTACTGCTTTATGCATCGCAAAGAAAACTATCCTCATGAATTGGAAAAGTAAACAAAATCTCAGTATCAATCAGTATAGAGATCTTTTGTTGGATCATATTAATCTAGAGACAGCATCTGCTTCCACATCTGATTGGTCTCTTTGGGCTCCTCTGATCAACACTATCACTTAGTGGAATAGGGGGCGGTGGGTTGCTTCCTGCAGGGCGCAGTGGCTGGATGGAGGGGTTCCTGGGGCCCTGGGGGCACTTGGAGTAGGGCGCCTGGTGGATCCGGCTCCGGGGTCTGTTGCCCCCATCTGGGGGGAGTTTGGGAGGCCTACGGGTGGCCTACAGCAGCCGCTTGCGGCGCTCTTTGTGAGCTGCGTGTTGACGGACGTGGGTTACTGACCTGGTAGCTGTGCTGCCGCTGGGTGGGGCCGGGGTGGGTCTGGGGGTCTGGGGTCCCTGGGGCGCACCGCCCTCGGGCGCGGGCCCCGGCGGGGCCTCGGGGGTTCCGGTTCCGGGGGGTGTGCCGCTTTTGGTGTGGGCCGGCGCGCGCCCGGGTGTCCGCCCCTGCACGGGGCCTCTGGTGCGCTGGGGGGCCTCGGGGCCCGTTGAGCTGGTAGGGGGGCATGGTCATTAACACCTCTGGGCAGATGCTCTTCTCCTTCATTGGGTAGGCACTCTGCCAGTGGGGGGAGGGGGAAAGGAGGGGGAGTAGGGATCTACCCAGCCTGGATGTCTACTGTCGAATGTATGGTGAGTTGTTTGAACGTTAGTGTTGGGGAGGGATTAAATCCACGGGTGGGGGGGGTTGGGGGGGGTTGACGTTATGGTGGGCTTGTGTCCGGCCCCCTGTCACGGTCCTGGTCCGTGTCGTCTTCCGGTGCGGGTTTCACCTGGGGGGTGGGGTTTGGGATGGCTCGTGCGGGCTGGCTGGCCAGGGTCCCCCATCCTATTAATTTATTTATTTAATTATATATTATTATTATTATTATTATTATTATTATTAACAATTTTTTTTTTTTTTTTTTTTTTTTTTTTTTTTTTTTTTTTTGGGGGGGTTAAATACAGTAGGCATGGGGGGCGGGCTGGGGGAGGTAGAGGTGTTGGTCCTGGTGGGTGGATGGCTGGCGGGCCCTGCGGCCTCTCCCTGGCCCCCGGGCTACGGTGGTGCCGCTGGCGAGGCCCCCTTCTCTGGGTGGGGCTTTCGGGGAGCGGGGGTGCCTATTGGAGTCAGTAGGGGAGCTGGCTCCCTGGGTTGGCTTCCCAGTCATTTGCTCCCCATCCCCGGACTCCTCCCTCTGCCTGCTCCATCACGCCGCCACACATGTAGGTCATGAGGGAGGGGGCGTTACTGGAGGTTGCCACTTTCTGGTGACGCCCCTCTCCCCAATTTTATCATGCATCTTAGACACTTTCACTTGAAACATTTTTCACATCGCACACTCATATAGGCCATGGTAGGGGGGAGTGGGGGGAAGACGTCTGGGGGGGGCTTATGTTGTGTGGGCCTCACCTCGGACGGCTCCCTTCACCTCCTCTCCCACTTAGACATTGAGGGTTCTGGGCAGTCACACGGAGGGGGTGCGCTGGCAACAGCTACCTTCCGGAAGGGGGGTGGGCTGTGCCGTGCATCCCCTTCGGCGCTCCCAGTTTTTAAACGCACTTGAGAACAACATGCAACAACACAACATTTGAGCAGGCGTAGGGAGGGTCGGGGTCTTCTGTACACCCCCGTTCTCCGATGGCGGCAAGGAGTCTGGGGCCTGGAGGAGGTGCAGGCCACTGTGTCCGGGGTCTTGGCGGGGGGCTGCGGTGTGCAGTCAGCGGCTTGCCAGGTCTGGGGCTGATAACTCTGCTCCCCCCAGGGGGCGGGGGGCAGGGATGGCAAGGGTAAGGTGGGGGGAGGGAGGGGGTTTATTAGGTATTTAGGGGGAGGGGGGGCTCTGGCCGGGTGGCTCGTGCGGGTCGTGTTGGCCCGCCCTCTTGGGGGGGGCCCGGTCCGGGGGGCGTCTGGTCTGGGGCCGGGGCCCGGGGTCGGGCACAGGCAGTCGTATAGTCGATTTGGGGTGACCCCCCCCCCCCTTTTGGTCAGTGTTGGATGTGAGTGTTATGTGGGAATGTGTGTACAGCGTCTTTTTTTTTTTTTTTTTTTTTCTTTTTCTGTGTGTGGTGAGTGGGGCACAAGGGAGGGATGGGGTGAATGAGTTTTTTTTTTATTTTTTTTTTATTTTTTTTTTTTCCAGGTATGGGTGTGGTCCGCTCCCTCTCCCAAGAACATCTCAAGTATCCGCTAGGTGCGGAGCCCATCCCCCCACGTCCTGCCCTCCTCCACTTCGTTGGCGGGCGCCTTGGCCCCCTGGCGCTATGGTTGGCTTCGGGTTTGGGGCGGGTTCCCGGGCGTGCGCCGGCCCACTCCCGGCGGCCTCTTCGCGGGGCCTGGACCCCCGGGGGGCGGCCGGGGCCCTCGTCGCGGGGGCGGGGCGCCCCTGGGGCCTCTGGCCCTCAGGGCCCATGGCCGGGACCACTTCAGCGGGGCTAGCTGCCGGCGGAGCCCACGGGCTCGTCTCCGCGGCTCTTGAGGGCGTCGGCATTGCGGTGGCTGGGGGATTTCCTCGGGGTCGTCTCTGCTCCTCCCTTGGGGGGGGGGGTTGCAGATATCCTGTGTCGGCCCCTCCTGGGCGACCTGCTTTAGGGACCCCTTTGGGAGTCCGGGGTTACGGGTCCCCTGACGCCTGCCTCTGTGCTCGGGGAAGGTGGGTCTTCGGTTCTCCACAATCACTATCAAGCTATTTCTGGATAATCTTCACCTAAACTAGTGCAGTTTCACATCTCCCACAGGTGCTGGGTCCCAGGTATTAAGTGTTCACTTATATACAGTAATTTTATAATTTATTTATTTATTTATTTATGTTTTTTCACTTTCTTTTTTCAAATATCACATTACACATGTCAGCTTACATAATAATATATATGATTTAGTAATGGCATCTAGGTGTTATTCGAGTGTATCTGTTGCTTTATGTCTGTTGGTTGTGCTGTTCTTTTTGTGTCTCTTTCCAGGTGATGGAGCAGACAGAGGACGTTTTATCATTTTCTTCCTTTTATCTCCTCTTTCTTTCACCTCTACTCTTTTTTTTCTTTTCTTTCACTCTTTGTTCTTCCTTTACTCTCCCATTGTCATGTCCATATAATTTGAAATTCTCCTTGCAGGAATCATAATAAAGCTATTTACAAGCATAAATCAAGTGGAGCACTATGGCGAAAGCTGTTTGCCCCACTTGTAAAAGCAAAATCTGTCGAGCTCTACCTGGCATTGAGATATCAATTCCTATTGCCATATTGCTAGACAGGACACTGGGGAAAAAAAAAAAATGTGACAACAAAGATTATAAAATGTAAAAATCTAAAATAGCATGAGTATGGGGAAAACTCAGCAGAAGGATTATGCGTAATGCCAAAATCCTTTGCATTGTCTGGTGATAACCAGCTTGGTGATAACAAGCTGATATCTGGACAATGGTTGAAAGGGATGAATTCGAGCACTAGCGATCTTTTAACAGCAAACTCTGCACACGCATAGAATAAAAGAGTGACAACTTCTCTTCAAGTTCAAAAATTTAATAACAGAAATAAAATGAACATCCAGAGAACATCACTATATAATGCTGTTTATCTGAATTAACACAATATTTCAATTAACAATCCTCTCTACTAGGCTAGTAAAATGTAACTAAACTACTAAGCAAAATGAAGATAAAAAGAAACTAAGCAAAGGAACTATTTACATGCAAAAACAAAACAAAAGACAAAACAAAAGTGATTGATCATAATCACAATAATTCAGTGAATCCTGTTCACTGCAGGTCTGATTCAAAAAGCATGGAATGGAGTTAAATTAGCTTAACTTTTAGGAAAACATTTGGCATGTTTTTAATCCGTTCACAATGTGAATCTTGAGTAAATAGAACGTTATTTGATGAAATAACAATTTGTTTGAGTTAAAGAACCAAAGTTCACCTTAAAGAACATTGAATGAGCTTAAATTAGCTTAATTAATTCAGTTGGTATGTGTTTCAACCCATTCACAATGCAAAAACCGAATTACATAAAACATTACTTTAAGGAAATAATATTTTAAAGAATGATTTGCTCAGTAAAATCATTTAAACTTTACGAACGGCCAATTTTATTAATGCAATTTTACCTCTAGGCACTATGTGTCGCTGTAGCGATCTGTCGCTAAAATCGGTTGCTCCTAAAGTTAACCAAAACGCCTTTAAATCTACATTAATACTCCATATTAATGCGGTAATAAGGCTTGTAGCACTATTGAATGACAGTGGAGCGAAACAAACAAGCCTTATGCTTTAAAACAAGCTCCTTTTGGAAGTCAGGAACCGGATGTAACCAGGAACTAAATAGCATTTTGGCTAGCGGATTTTCGGCGCTGACTTTAAAAGCTTCGGCTTTTATTTTAGTCTTAATGAGTGGCCGGATAACATAAACATTAATATCCCATCAATGTATGAAACCCCTGTGGAGATAACCATAAAACACATTTGAACCATATCAGCAATGCCATGGAACCGACTGGTAGCATGAACTAATTCCGATAGCCCTTTGTTATTTACACCATGTAACGCATTGCACAAATATTTCCAAATGACCGTGTAACCTTTCCCTGCCTCAATCCTGCCCGATCGGTCAGCTCCTCGTGTGAGTTCGGTTCATTTTGGCCATCCAAGGCACAGATGAGTTTCACAGAAGGCCTATTCTGTGCAGCTTGTGGGCTTTGTAGGCCTCGATCCCCATGGTGCTAGTCCAGGGCGGACTCTCTTCTCCTTTGTCTCAGGCAGGAAGGAGACCATGTGGCTTGCAGGGCATGGCAGGAAGAAGGAAAGACTGGAATGGCAGCCCCCTCTCCTCGAGGGCTCCAGGAGAAAAGCAGTGGTCTTCTGAGAGTGTGGTCAGAAGTGCTCTTACCTTTTGTCTGTGGGAGTTGTGGGAGTTTACAGCAGGCACCCTGCTGTGAAGAGAGGCTGTCCCTGCCTGAAACTCCCTTTCTAACAACCCAATTTTAATCCTCCCCAATGTCACATAGTGTTCAAAATTAACACAATTTAGCCATGGTGTGATGGCATAACAAAGGTGCGGGAACGAAGCGTAGCTGTGTTAACGGACGATCAAGTGATTGGTGGAAAAAAGCGAATGAGCAGTGGTAAGACTGATCAGAGGAGAGAGGCTTACTCTGAGAGCGCCAATAAACTGCCAGGGAGAAATGAGTGGATTTTGAGGAGCAGGACTGCAGGAGGCTGAATGTCAGGTCTGCGTGGTGAAAACTACTCTCCAGGAGATGGTTTGTATGAGGGGTGGAGGCATGGCAAGGAGGCTGAGAGGGGTAGGGAGTGAGCAGGGTTCAGTCTGACAGCTGCCAGCTGAAGATTGCAGAGGAAGGGGATGCACCGAGAGTTTTGGGAATTGTCTTGAAGCCATAGAGTACTTCAGAACGGGAGTCTGGAGTTGGACAAGACCTGGGCACAAGATACACAAGGCGAGTCGCAAGGAAATCGAAACGTCTTACTATGAGCATGTGCCAGCTGAGTCCTACCACGAGGGTTAGCACTCTGGCGATGAAGTGCTGGCAGCCAACACCTGCAAATCTCCACCTCCCTGCTCATCAGCTGCCACCTGTGGAGAGAGAGAGAAAGCACTCGACCCAGGGTAGGAACTTGTTCCATTCAGAGGGATTGGATAATGTGAGGCATCTGAGGGTGGACTTCATTAGTCTGTGGGTGATAACCAGATCTTAGTGTGTATTTAGCACTGAGAGCACCGAGAGCAGAACAGAACTGTTTCCAATCCCGAGAAATTAATTGTGATCCACGATCAGAAAGGATGTCCTGAGAGATACCAAGAAGACGGAAAACGTGCTTGATTAGAAGCTGATCCGTCTGAAAGGCAGTTGGTAACTTCTTCAATGAGACAAGGTGACATAATTTAGGGAAGCGGTTGACAATGGTGAGTATAGTGTTCATACCTTGAGTGATGGATAAGCCGGTGACAAAGTCCAGAGCAATGTGTCAGCAATGTGGTATGGAGAGTGGTTGGAAGAGCCCAGTGGGTGGTCTGTGAGACGATTTGTTACGAGCGCAAGTCAAACAGGCGAGTACGTACTCCTTGACATCTTTACGGATAGAAGGCCACAAAAATCATCCTGAGATCACTGCGATGGTTCGGCTGGTACCTGGGTGAGCGAAGATCTTTGCTGAGTGAAAACAATGGATAACACAGGAACGGACTGAGGTGGGGACGTATGTTTTACTGGGTGGTCCGTTTCTGGGGTCAGGTTCTATCTGCAGAGCCTGAGAAATTGGATCTTCTATCTCCCAGTGGAGGGAACAAGTTGCTGCAATTAGGTGGAAGGATGGGCCCTGGTTCCTTGTCAGAGTCTTCGGAAGAATACTGTCATGAAACAGCATCGGGTTTGATATTTTTGGAGCCAGGATGGTAGGAAATGGATAATTTAAATCTGGAGAAAAACAGAGATACGAAAGATTTTAATGATCCATCCAGACCGGTACGGGTTGTTCAGTGCCCTCCAACCAGTGGCACCACTCTTTAAGCGCCAGTTTCATGGCCAATAGTTCCCTGTCCCTATCATCGTAGTTTCTTCAGTGGGAGTGAGACGTCGGTAAAATAATGCGCAAGGGTGAAATTTATGGTCTGAGTGCTGGGAAAGGACGGCTCCAACTCCAGTGTCTGAGGTGCCGACTAATAAGGTGAATTATTTCTGTGGGTCTGGGTGTATGAGGATGAGTGCTTGGGAAAACTTCTCCTTTAACTCTAAAAAGGCAGCATTGGCCTTTCAATCCCAGGTGAATGGTGTCTTGGTGAAGGTTAAAGCATTCAGTGGGGTGGCAGTCTGGCTACAGTTGCCAATTAACTGACAGTAGAAGTTAGCAAATCCTAGAAAACGTTGAAGCTGTTTCTTAGTCTCGGGTACTTGCCAGTTGAGAACAGCTTTGATTGTATCCGGATCCGATCGAACCTACTCACCCTCAAGGATTAGTCCAAGGAAGGTGATGGATGGTTTGTGGAACTCGCATTTTTCAGCTTTGACGAATAACTTATTCTCTAGCAGCCTCTGAAGGACTAAACGGATGTAACGTCAATGCTCGGTGAGGTTCTTGGAATAAATGAGTATGCCATCAAGGTAAACAAAGACAAAGATTTTAAGGAAGTCTCGATAAACATCATTGACTAGGACTTGGAAAACGGCTGGACCAGGTATTCAAAGTAACTGGACCAGGTATTAATTTTTGATGAAGAATTGATCAATTGTTGAAGAAATATCTTCTTTTTATTATTTTGTCACATTTAATGGCACACAATTCATATTATTAGCTACTTTTTCAAGTAATTTTATATTATTAAGTCCTTCATTTATTTCTGTATGTTTTTTTTTAATTATGGCAGGATTGGTCCTCCATAATTTTTATGCCAACGTAAGTAATAGTGTTCTATTTCATATAGGCTTCGCCCTTTAAGGCCGTCGCTAGTGGGTTTATCCCTTCACGCGCGCGAGCACTGAAAACTTTAGTCCATGCCCACCTGCTGTGTGCCCACCGAGTTCTCTGCTGATGTCTCCTTCTCTCCTCCTCACTCATCGCGCAGTAGGAGCGGAGCAGAGACCTCGCTGTCATCACAGCAGCCCGCTGTGAAGCGACGTGTTATCCACACCTCCTCTCAGCTCGGCCCTGCTGCCCCTCAGAACCATGAGGCGGGTCTGCAGGTTAAAGCTGTGGTTCGGGTTGACCCACAGCCCTTTCTGCTCGGGCCCCCCATGGGTTCCCCCCGGAGAATCTCCTAGGAGGACGGCGGCAGGGGCCCTAGCCTGGCTCGTAGCCACGAGCGCCACGGCACAGCAGATCAATGCGCGCCCGCTCTCAGAGCGCTGCTCAGAGTGGCGGCAAGTATGTTCCCTGGACAGGTGGATGGACAGACTGATCAGCAGAGGCTACACGCTGCAGTTCCTGTCTCACCCTCCACGGTTCACAGGCATCGTGGAGACGGTTCTGGCCTCTCCAGAGCAGAGCGCTGCTCTCCTGTCGGAACTGCGGGAACTCCTGGAAAAAGACGTCATTTCCAGGGTTCCCCATGAGGAGGAAAACACGGGGTTCTACTCCCGTTATTTCCTGGTCCCGAAAAGAACGGGAGGAATGAGACCCATTCTCGATCTGTCCCTGTTCAACAAGACGATCATGGAGAGACGGTTTCACATGCTGACAATCAGACAGCTGCTGGAGAACGTTCACCAGAACGACTGGTTCACCTCCATAGATCTGAAGGACGCATACTTCCATGTTCCCATCATCCCGAAACACAGGAAGTATCTGCGCTTCTCCTTCCAGGGGATTCCCTATCAGTACAACCGCCTGCCGTTCGGTTACTCTCTGGCCCCACGCACGTTCTCCAAATGCGTGGAAACGCCGCTGCAGCTGCTGTGCTCTGCAGGAATGAGAATCCTCTTTTATCTGGACGATCTGCTCTTGCTGGCTCGATCCAGAGAGGAAGCAGCGGTGCAGACCAGAGCTCTGGCCACACACCTGACAGAACTGGGCTTCTCCATAAACTGGGAGAAAAGTTCTGTTCTCCCGTCCCAGCTGATAGTTTATCTGGGCGTGGAGCTAAACTCGGCCACCATGAGAGCCCGACTCTCACAGCCCAGAGCAGACGCGCTGTCCGCGCTGCTCCGCAGGGTCAGACCTCACAGCACAGTGACAGCTCTGACCGTCATGCGGCTGCTCTCGTGTTCTCGTGTTATGTGACGCGCACAGCTGTACTGCGCCGCACAGATCGCCTGTTTATGCATTACAGAGACAATTCTGCAGGACAGCCTTTATCTGCGCAGCGCCTCTCACACTGGCTGTGTGAGGCTATTTCTCAGGCTTATGTTTCCTCTGGGTAGGAGCCTCCAGAGAAGCTCAGAGCTCACTCCACCAGAGGGATCTCCTCCTCCACAGCGCTACATGGAGGAATGACAGTGGAGGACATCTGCACAGCACCTTCCTGGTCATCTCCGTGCTCATTTATTAGGTTTTACCTGCGCGATGTCTCAGCTTTCTCCATGACTCATTCTGTTCTCAGAGTTCTGACAGAATGATCATTACGCTCATCTGGACAACCTTCTACCACCTGGAGTGGGAAAGGTTTATTCTCCAGTCCCATTTGGCGACCTCTGCTGTTTTGTGTTGATCTTCTCTCTCTGTGAACAGAGATGATGAAGACAGAAACAAGCAGGCATGGTTATGTTGCAGCATTACGCATGGTTCAGCTGCTAATTGTTCCTTGCCCCTCTCAGAGGTTGTTCACCTGCTCCGTCCATTGTTAGACGGTTACAGTTTGTAACTTGTCCTCTTCGTCATTGGCAGCAGGTTTGGTTTCAACCTCTGCCCAGACCTCTGCGCTGTGGTGTGCACCACTACAGAGAGGATGACATCTTAATAACTGAAGAGTGTTATCTCTGCGAGCCTTTGGCTAGTTCTACGCAGCGTTACTGTTACAGTTCATAACCTTTGTTATCACTGTTCACAGACTCAAATCTGTCATTCAGCCTCCGCCCTGAACAGAGAGGTTTCTCCTCTTGGTGGTTCAGCTGCGCATTGCGCTTCTGATTGCGTAATTACGCACACTGGAGGCTGAGGTGAAGCTCCTTGTGAGAACATGTGGTTTAGGCTTGTGGTTCGGTTGGACCCAGTGAGGCATGGACCACAACCTGCTTCGCCTTTAAACCCACTAGCGACGGCCTTAAAGGGCGAAGCCTATATGAAATAGACTGTTGGTTACGTACCGTAACCCCAGATTCTATGAATCTAGGCGTAGCCCTTTAAGTTCTGGGCCTCACTGGTTCCTGAATGGCTGAAGAAAAATAGCTATTTGGGAGCCGATTGTCCGGTCTGACCGTTATTTATACTGACCGGAGTGGGGCCCACACAGCAGGTGGGCGTGGACTAACGTTTTCGGTGCTCGTGCGAGCGCGCGAAGGGATAAACCCACTAGCGACGGCATTAAAGGGCTACGCTTATATTCATAGAATCTGGGGTTACGGTACGTAACCAACATTTTTGAGTGGGATATTACATATTTGACGATGCCTGCTGTCTTTTAGTGTTAGAATTTCACGTTTTCTAATGTTTAGTATTAGTCCTGATATTTTTGAGAACTTTGCTATTGCACCTAGACCTAGAGGAACTTATCATTTAGCAAAAATAAAGTAGGATTGTCTGCTAATTGCAAAATTTTTATTTCTTTTTTAAAAACTCGGGTACCAGTAAAAGCAGATTGTATTATTATATAGTTCAGGAAGATATAAGGTGATGCTGGGTAAACTCTCGATTGAACGATTTTTTGCCGCTTTTGTCTAAAAGATATAAATATAAGATAAATATGGAGCTAAAGCAGTGACAGCTTGCAGCGATATTAAAAAGAAAAGCCAATCATTGAAAAGTCAAACATTGAAAAATCAAACATTGAAATGTCAAACATTGTTATAAAGTAAAAATGATAGGGTTATTAAAGATAACCCCTTTTATCCTAGAACGAAAACCACACAACACAAGTTTTCGACTGTTCTATAGAAAAGAACAGAGGATACCCAAACGGAGAACCTGGCTCCCTGAAAGTTTAGGATCGTCTGCGTCGGGTCATTTCTGTCATCATGTCTTTATTGCCACACATCAAAAGAGGGGGTCAGAAGGATTGGGTCAGGATGTTTCAGGAATTTACAACATGAGGGTTGAAAAGGGTCAGGAGGTTAAAAGCAAAGAAGGAAACAATGGCGTACCGCGAGCGAGCTATTTTTAGAACGTGACGTCACGAGACGTCATATCACGTGGTACGCGGTAGGGCAAGCTTGCTCTGTCCTCCGCTGTTTCGCTGTAAAAGAGCTGTGGGTTACACTTGGTCTTACTCGTAAAACGACTGCTTTTTCCAAGTCTAAGACCATGTTTTTTAAACATTGTTGCTATGGAACGTGCAACAGCGACTCAAGGTACGCTGATCGGCCGCATATGAAGGATGTTTTCTTCATTAATTTCCCGAAATTCAAGACTGCCAAGGAGAAAAGTGTGCGCTGGGGACACCGGTGCGGTCGGCCTACACAACAGTTCAACCCGGAAAAAGTTACCAAGTTCACGTACATATGTAGCAAGCATTTTGTTGGAGGAAAGGGCCCAACGAAGAACATCCTGACCCAATTCCAGCGACATCAAGTAGTGAACAGGTAAGAGTTTTTTGAATACCATTTACCTTTGTCAACCGAGCAATCGAATGAAGCGCCTGCTACCATGATAGCATATAGGCTATCATGGCAGCTGAGATGTAAACAGTTGTTTTGTAGCTACCTATTGGCAATATATACCGATTCCTGGACGGTGATTACAAACAGAAAAAAAACGGCCGACGACGGCATGAACGCCGAGCAGGGAAAAAAAACGACTTACCGTTCGATCAACTTGGCCCGTTTTCCGGTCTTTTTAAGCCCTCGACACTCAAGCCATCGTTTGAGCTGAAGGTTGGTGTGTTCTTCGACAGTTCGACCAGTACACCGTGCGCCTGGGACATCGTCTTGTGAAAGTTTAACGGCTGTAAAGTCGGTCATATCGCTGTTTGTTGCGCGTGTAATGGCTGGTGGCTACGGGCGCTCTCTACCTGTTTGTCCTACCAAACCGGCAAGGGGCGTTACTCTTGAGATGGTGATGTCACGTGGGCGGTACGCCATTGGAATTGCAGATGGTAATTGCTCACCAGCTTCATGCACAGCTGGATAAGGGAGACATTCCTTATCTGAGAGAACCATTTGCTATTCCTGCCTAAGGTTAAATACAACAAAACCTTCCTGAAAGCAAACTCTTAAAACACACAAAATACCTGTAACTTGATAGAAATAAAATGATTACATTCACATTTTTCAAACAAAAAAACTTTTGCTCCAGCTTTATTTCAATGAGAAATCTTTTCATTGCCACTGCAGAGTTCCTTCCGCTACGATGTCACTACAAGCTGGCACTTTTTTGCCATCAGGCAGGGCTAAATTGAAGGCACCTTCATGGGCATTCTGTTTTTCCAGTACTCCTCATCATCTACCTACAGTGAACTTATGGAATGCTCCGGTCAAGTACCACTGCTCGACCACAAGAAAGGCTGTGTGAACCCACCTTAACAGAGGCGGATTCACATGGCGGGATTTAAAAATTGGCCGATTTTCAAAGCCTGAGAGACACCAGGCACTGACACTAAGGTCAGTGTAACTGATGTTGCCCTATCTGATCATTTTTCTGTTACCTATGAAAGCATAATTTCCAGTGGCTCATTTAGCGAAAGGGACATCGTAAGAAAACGCACCTTTAAGGACAATGCCACGGAAACTTTTACTCAAGCTTACTCTGCTACTTCAACCTTGGGCTGCAACTCAGTAGATAAGCTAGTAGATAACTTTTATTCTAAAGTCTCAGACATCATTGACTGCATTGCTCCAGTTAAAGTGAAGTTTTTTTCCGGGAAGAAAAAATCTTGTTGGAGAAATGCTTTAGCAGTTAGAAGTGAAAAAAAGGGAGTGTCGAAAAGCTGAACGCAGGTGGAGAAAGAACAGACTGCAGGTTCACTATGACATCTTTAAAGAGAGAATTTACAGATATAACTTACAATTGAAAAATGCAAGAGAATCTGTCTTCTCTGAGATCATTAAAAAAAATATTAATAATACTCGTGTCTTATTTGCCACAGTCGACAGGTTAACAAATCCTCCTGTGTCCGTGACTTCCGAACTCCACTCCACCAGGGCCTGCAATGAATTTGTTAACTTCTTTACTGAGAAAATCCTAAAAATTTGAGGATCAGTTTGTACTTCCATATCAACACCAGAACCAAAGCTGTATCCAGCAGAAACCTTTTCTGACAAAATGTCCCAATTCAGCCAAATAAACCACAAAAGCTTAGAGCAGATCACTCAGCAACTAAGTTCCTCCTTCTGCTGCCTTGATGTTCTGCCCACAGCCTTCTTTAAGAAAGTTTTGCCTGTCATAGAGTCTGATTTGACTCAGATAATAAATACGTCCCTTCTGTCAGGTGTTTTCCCCCAGTCCCTAAAAACAGCAATTATCAAACCACTGCTGAAAAAGAACAATTTAGACAAACTTCTACTCCAGAACTACAGGCCCATCTCAAACCTCCCCTTTATCAGTAAGATTATTGAAAAAGCTGTGTTTCAACAATTAAACACCTTCTTAACAACGACCAGCTGGCTTCCGTGCTCACCACAGTACAGAAACCGCCCTTATCAAGGTGTTTAATGACATCCATATAAATACAGACTGTGGAAGAACCACCGTGCTGGTACTATTGGATCTCAGTGCAGCATTTGATACTGTCGATCACTCCATCCTGTTAGAACGTCTGGAGAACTGGGTCGGCCTCTCTAGTACAGCTCTTAACTGGTTTAAATCCTACTTAAAGGACAGGGACTTTACATCAGAAATGACAAAAATCACATGTGGGGTTCCCCAAAGGTCCATTCTGGGTCCCCTCCTATTCATTATCTACATGCTCCCTCTTGCTCAGATCATAAAAAACAACATCAGCTACCATAACTACGCAGATGATACACAGCTTTACATCACCATGTCACCAGGTGACTATGAACCAGTTCAGGCACTGAGTAAATGCCTAGAAGAAATCAATTTCTGGATGTGACAAAAATTTCTTCAATTGAATAAAAACAAAACAGAAGTAATAATTTTTGGACCAATAGAGGAGAGATCAAAAGTTAGCACACAGCTTCAGTCACTTCAGCTAAAAATCACTGATCAGGCCCGAAACCTTTGTGTAGTGATGGACTCAGACCTGAACCTCCAAAAGCATCTAAAGACAGTTACAAGGTCGGCTTTCTATCACCTGAAGAACATTTCCAGGATTAAAGGACTAATGTCTCAAACGGATCTGCAAAAACTAATCCATGCGTTTATATTTAGTAGAATTGATTACTGCAACGGTGTTTTCACAGGCCTGCCTAAAAAGTGGATCAGACAGCTGCAGCTGATCCAGAACGATGCTGCACGCGTTCTCACTAAGACTAAGAAAGTAGAACACATAACCCCAGTTCTAAAGTCATTACACTGGCTCCCTGTATCTCAGAGAATAGACTTTAAAATACTTCTGTTAGTCTATAAATCCCTGAATGGCTTAGCACCTAAATACATCACAGACTTGTTATCAGTGTATCAACCCTCCAGACCACTAAGGTCTTCTGGCTCTAGCCTACTCTGCATACCTAGAACCAGAACTAAACAAGGAGAAGCAGCATTTAGTTCCTATGCTCCACTTATCTGGAACAAACTTCCAGAAAACTGTAAAAGGCCAGAAAACCTGAGTTCTTTTAAATCAAGATTAAAAACACTATTTTTGACTGTTCTAGTTAAACAGTTCTTCTGAAACAGCATTAGTTCAACTTTTTTAGTCCAACTGTTTATTGATGTTCTTTTTTTGTTACTACATTTTATTCCTACTTGCTTATATTTTGTTTTATTTTCCTGTATTTTAATCATGTAAAGCACTTTGCATTGTCTCTGTACTGAATTGTGCTATACAAATAAATTTGCCTTGCCATTTGCCTTTACCACACAACGATAAAAAATCGTAGCTTAAACAGGTTTACTTGCACAATATGTGGTGTCTGGTCAGACGGCAATCACAACACACCACACACAAACAGATTTCCCTCAGGATCACTCAGATATTAAACGGAAAATCTTGCAAAACCTCTCAAGATTAAACGTGAGTTCAGAGTAAATTAACATGGACAACGAGGAAGAACAATGCCGATAGTCTGTAGACTTACTGTATTTTAACAGAAAAAAAAACAACAAAAAGAAAAGACATTGGTTAAATGAGTGGAGACAACATAAAGGGTGGGCTGTACATTTGCTCCATGTATGAATATGGAGGTAATCTATTTTTTGCTCAGTGTTTCCCTTACTTACTTGGCTAGATGTCACACTCAACAGGCTGTGTGCTCGTTTGTCCTCGGCAGACACCATATACGCTAGGATATTAGGCCAAGACAATCCAACATGTTGAATATACCCAATTTGAAGTCGGAGCAGTCCTGACGTTCCATCACATGGACTCAATCACTCTTAACACTTAACACAAAACAAATGACAGCAATCTCTCTTAAGATTATCTTAAGAGCCACACCCATAGTTGACGCTTGTAGGACAGGGAAGATCGGGGCAAAAATCAGGATAAAAATCCTGCTGTGTGAATCAGCCTTTACTTCTCTGTTTAGCTGTAATAGCCTTGGATGCTAATGTGAACACAGGTTATAATGAAGCTAGACTGACACTAACAATTGGAGCAACCTACCCTGCTGTTGAGCACCAAAGAAAATCTTCTGCAAAATTACAAAAGAGAAATTAATCATGGCTGCTGCTGAATTAATTGGCATGGACAAGATACTTGTTTACACTATAAAAATTGTTTTGTGTGCACCAGATTTATGTTTGTTTTGAATAATTTATGTAGTTTAGATGATCCATTATTTGTCGTTCAGTTGTAAAACTTGTATCGACAGTAAATTGACAGCAGAATGGAAGCACATAGTGGCATACCAAAGATAAGCAAATATAATAAAATAAAATAATCACACAACTGAAAATAAGATATGTATTTCCAAGAAAGGAAAGTAACACTTGTACTCACGCCCGTCTACAGGGGGGGACAAAAGGGTCAGTTGTCCCGGGCCCAGGACAGAGGGGGGACAAAAACTGACACTCTGACTGACCATTTTAATGGCTGGAGTCAGCGCACGCGCTGACTCCAGCAGCAGTCTGTGTCACGGCACTTTGCTGCTCCCCCTCCCCTCTCATACGTGACTCAGCGGCACCAGCCAATCAGCACGCAGGCTCAGCCTGGCCCGCCCACTCAGATCCTCACACAAACAGCTGGACTGCTGCTAAACAGACTCGGAGAAAGAGATAGACCCCAGGAAAACACGAAGAGAGAAAGAAGCACCGTTTGGCCCTATTTCAATACCGTAAATGAAGCAAGCTGTATGTTTTGTAAAAAGCTGGTTAAATTCAGTGGAAACACAACAAATTTATCTAAGCACATGAAAAACTATGAGCAAGAACACATCGAGCGACAGAAGCGGAGAGAGGAGACGAAACTTCTCTCATTGCCCCGACAGACACAGACCCACAGACTGACGTCACTGACTGAGGCGTTTCAGTCCTCCAGAGAACATCCAGGTAGATAAGAGTGGTCACCTTCAGCAGCAGTTCATGTTAACTTTCAAAGTAGATATTATCTATCATAAGTTACTGGAGCCCACACAGAAAATGTAATAGGCTATGTGCACAAGATGACGCCCGCTAACTTCCGGCTAAGCGTGGTGATGGCATCAAATTCCGGTTGTAATAGAACTATTTTTTGTCAGCGAGACTACTTGCTAAAATGTCTAGTTTGACAGATGTTTGACCTGGTTTAGTTCTGTTTTAGACCATTTTCGTCCTTGTTTAGTTAGCTTAGGGGATTTTCCACAAACTAATTTAGTTGTGAAATTATTAAATGTGAACATAATAAACGTTCCCCTGTCTCGTGTTCACTGCCCCCTGGTGACTGAATTGAGAATTGTGCTTATTTCATTGTTCCCCTTGTGAAGTTTGTTACTTGTTTGTAAAGGCCACAAATAAAATACTTTATAAAACCAATACTTCTTAATTACTGATTATATTAAAACACTGTTTTGGGGAAATTTATATTAATAAACAAACTGGAATACTCAAACAACAAACTTTTATTGTCCTGTTTAAATTCTTAGCATCATTTTTCTTACATTTTGTTACTGTTTCACCGTGTCCCGTCTACGGTGAAGCACCCTCGGTGGACCCAGTTCGTTTTACCCAGTCAGGCGACCCCCACTTACTTATTACCTTGAATGTAGGACGCATAAAACAGACAAGTATGCTTTTAGTTATATTTTATCTACGTAAAGACAGAGAAATAGTTACAGTCACACCAGCGCTGATGGGCCCCTGATCGGCATTGAGTGCTCATCACACAAACATTATGTAGGGATCTCGGGACACACCCATACAAGGGCGGTACACATCCAAACTGTGACATCAGCAGGGAAACTGTGTCACCTCCGGGGTGGTATCTGATAGATATGTGCCAATCTTTTGGGTCAGTGCCATCTAAGTGTGCCATGCAGTTCTGGGATAAACAGCTCGTTCCACTTGACCTTGTTGATATCCTAACAATTTGCAAGATACCTAAGCAAAACATGGGTTTTTAAAAAGCTCTTAAAAGCTACTTAATCCACAACATGGCATATAGTGGTAAGATGTAAGAACAGAATTAACTAAATAGGACAATAGAAAATTAGTGTACAACACCATTACTAAGCCATACATAAAATAACAAAATACATGGTAACAAGCTCAGACAACCAGACAAACCAAAATTAGTTTGACAACCTTGACATTTTGGAATCTACACTTTTTTTAAATAGCGACAATCCACATAACTCTTAGTATTGAGACATTTTATCTCCAACAAACCAAATGTTGGCCTCTCAGTCGGGTCAAAAACAACACCATTTGGAGAAGAGCCCAACCATGGAGCATAAGGGTGAATGACGAACCCACAGGGCCAAAAGTTGGTGTTTTTGATCCTGCAGTATTCCTGGATAGCTGATGGTTCAAGAGCTAGGCCCCTTTTCATGGCGGCTGTGGCTGTTGTTCCCTTCTTGATGCGCTGCGCTAAGCTCAAAGCAGAAGTGGCCCCTTTCACATGACAGACTTCCCGGAATCGAGAATAATACAGGGCCTCCTGACATTATGCCATTGAACTGTTGCTCTCTGCTCCCTGGTGGCAACTTCAATTTGACGGGACTGTTCCAGCGTTGTCGCAAGACATTCCAGTTCAAGTTGTTGCTGTTGGCTGCAGACAAACTGGACACAGGTGGGCTCGAGATGGTGGTGGTCAAGAGGCAGTGACGGCGGTGGAGGGGCATCCACATGGCAAATTATTACCCGACTGACTGGTACTGGATGTTAAAAAGCGAACGGACTGTCTTCCTGGACTTTACCAAAGGCTGAATCAACTAAAGGGACATCAGCACCAGTGTTGGCAACTCAGTGACTTTGTCGCTATATTTAGTGACTTTTCAGACCCACAGTCAGAGCCACAGCATGTTTACCCTCAGCGTCCAGACTGCAAATGAAGCGCGCATGCGCCGGGATTGACGGCGCAGGTTGATCATAAATAACTGAATTTGAAATATTTTATCCTAAATAAATAACCGCATTTGATTCACACAGCCACATGTGCGTGTTCTACCGTGATTTGTACACTCCTTGGTGGACCACAAGGGGAAAAAAAAAACGTTAAAAAAAAGTAGATTTTTTTTTTTTGTAACTCCGCCATAGTGTCTCTTCATTTTGCCGGTCTCAAACCCGGGTAAAGGAGGAGGGTTAGTATTGTAATAAAATAAACATTAATAAAAAATAAAAATAAAATAAATAAAAAATAATAATAATAAATAAACATTAATGGACAGAAAAAAGTAGCTCTCTATATATTCTGAGTGTTTTTACTCACTTTTTGTCTCTAACGACGTTATTTCTCCCACAGCGTCAACAATATGCACATCACATCATGTGGCAGATTATGCAAATTAGGTGATGACGTCATTCAGCGACTTCTAGCGACTTTTAGCACAGCCAATAGCTACTTTCCTTACTGAAGAGTTGGCAACACTGATCAGCACTGATTGCCATCATAGTAATGAGAGGTGCAAGGTCTGCTGAAAGTCCTGATACACCTCTGCTACTCTGAGAACATCAGGGTCTGGTGTGTCTCCTCGCACTACCTTGTAACGTTTGCTCCTTCAAAAAAACAAAACAAAAACAAGACATCCAATTAATACATGTTACTCAAAATAGGTATTCAAACAACATATTCAGTTACTTCAACCTTACATTTAGAATAATTACCTTACACCATTTCCGACTGTGCGCTGCTGTTTTGGTGTTGCAGATATAAAAACCATGTCACGCATGCGGCCTGGTTTAAAACCCTGTAAAACAATTAAATAAAATGCTTAAAAATAATAACATTGATGATAACACACAGAAAAGGTACAAACCCAGGAAAGCTCCATCAACCTTCACAGAGTTCAGAGAGCACGTGTTCTTTTTTTTAACACTTACGGTTTTTGTAAAAAATTTGGTTGAATAAAGGGTTGTGTTTGAATCCATTTATCTAAAAATAGTTCATTAAGCAACAACATAAAATGGCCAGGGCCAGGGCTGACGTTTTTTTTTTATAATAATCTATATTGATCAATGTGATCTCTATTTTATGGGTCAGCAAGAATCTGTTGTCCAGACAATATGACTATATGACGTTACAGCTTACTATCTTGTTTTAAATAGAATTGGAGGGTGTGTTATACAAAGTATTTTCATGTGATTCACTTACCATGGTCCATGGTTTGTGCCAGATCTGTTCCGTTTCAGTACAGCTTAGTACTGGTGGCACTGCAGTGAAATTCAGAGCAGTGTGCAGTCTGGTGAAGTAATGCAACACTGTGATTGCACAGCACTGTACCAGCTACACAGGAACACCCAACTTCGGCGATCTCTACCGGGGAGCAGTCTTCAAATGTAATCTAAATAAAAAACAAACTGTCGAACTATGCAATGATTATGTCATAATTTTCTAGCAAGCAGAAAGTGCCAACAAGTGGAAAAAAGACTGGAAGAAAGTGCAGGACATAAATGTGTTTTTTTTAAACCCTAGCCGATTTATGCTCACGTCTGTTCTTAATAAAGATGAATGAATGCACTTTGGGTTTAGCCTCGTGAGACTATCCTGATCTCGAGAGCTTTCAAGGTTTCACTCGCAGATCAGTCTGGCTACTTTCCGTTAAAGAAAATTTGGAGCCTTTCACCAAACGAACGTCCAATCAGCGTTGGCTTTGAGGCGGGTTGAAGTGTGACGCAACGTGAAGCGCGACAGTTCAGTCTAAAGAACATGGCGGCTTAAGCCGATGAAACTAGCGTTAGCGTGGCTATCGAGCAAGTTTTATCGGAATTACAGAGTATTTCTTTGCTGAGCTAACGAGCCTTTACCTGCAGCAGCAAGAGTAGCTTGGCTTGTAGTTGTGTTTTCGTCGTCGCTCGTAATAGAGCGACGACGAACCTGATTGGTTTATTTGGCCCGTCTATCACCAACATAGGCCAATCAGCTAACCAGTATTTTCGCCCCTTCCCAAAATTACTTCAACGGAAGGTTTCCAGATGGATATGCGGAGCAAATCTATCTGGCGGAGTCAGGTAACTTTGGGTTGACGTCCCAATTCTTTTTTTTTTTTTTTACTATTTGCAAAGATACAAAGAAAACTTGCAGTTGTCTACAGAGTAAGAACTACCTCTGCAGCACAATGCACTTTTGGTGATCAGTTTTTAATCCAATTTCAAGCTTTTTTATGCATCGCAAAGCGTCTAAAACCACAACTTTGAGCAGGTTTATACGAACGAATGTGAAGTCATCACATCAGTGACTTTGGTAGGCACCATGCATATTTATAATAAGTAATAGTACAATAAATAAACTTTGTTTACGAAAATGAATGCTTCCCTGGCGTCATAACTTAAATAAGATGCACATTTCTGAACATATTTGCCAACCAAACACACGCAACATAAACAACAGACATCGCTCACATAGGAAACTGCACTGTGTTCCAGTCTTTAAATTAAGTAAAAAAAACAACAAAAGAGCAGAATGAACAGGCCTAGGAACTGGACTTTAGCATTAACAGAGTCATATATATTTGAACTTACAATATAACAAAAATCTGTAGTCGTAGCTTCTGGGGCTCTCGTGTAGCTAAGCTAACGCTAAAGTTAGCAACTTAGCGCTACTACTCCAACACACAACAGCTATAAATACTTACAACTTACGCTGGACAGGAGTTACATGAGACCCCCAAAATATAGTCCTCTTAGCATAAAACAGATCACTTTATGTGATTTCACCCTACACTGAGTTCATGAGGCTTATCATTTTTGCGCATGAATCTGTAACAGACCGCCCTGACGCTAACGTTAACATTAGCTCAGCAGTGACGGACTGGTACATTACTTACCTTCAAAGTTGTCAATGTAATTCGACACATAAAAGTTGAAGCCTTTCTCTTTTTTACTCCGTGGAGCAGATGATAAGGTTCGTATAAACTGGAGGACGTCGTTAATTGTTATTTTTGGAAGGTCCTGCAGGCAGTGTGTATAACGTCATTGCTTGCCGTGGGTGAACAGCCTAACCGGAAGTATAGTCCCTTACCCCTTTCAGTTAGCGGAAGTTGCGTAGCAACATCGTGCACATAGCCTATTAAGACCTTCAAAGAACCCAGTACATATATCCTACTAAAAAGTGTTATGTAAGATAAGATAACATTAGCTAATCCTTCATTTATCCCACAACGGGGACATTTATAGCATTAAAATAACAGGCAGGTGCACAGAACACAGACAAAATTACATAAGGATTGAAATATATAAGAGGTGGGTTAGGAAAAAAACACTATGAACATAACAGTATTATTATTATTATTTAATTGTAATAATAAAATAAAAATCACAAAACCCGAAAGGTCAACAGTTTCATGATACATCAAGCTTAGGAACTGGCTAATATACAGCAGGTCAAAAAAGGCCATATTTTTGCTGCAGTGCTTGCTGTCCGCTGATAAAGAAAAGATCAACTAGTGCACTTAAAGGCATACTATGCAACATTTTTCAGTTAATTAATGTGTTCCATACCGTTTTGGATGATTAAATGAGTCATTTCAGGTCAAACAAAGGTTTTCTCTGCCGCCCTGGGGGTCTGTGGGGGAAATACCGCACTTGCAATTGCAAGAGCTTACAGCCCGCACACACAGAAGTCTCGCTTTACGGCGAGAACTCCGTGTTTTTGACCCTGCCATTCACTATATGCACGCGCGAAAGCAACAACAAAGAACCGCGTGTTAACGTCAAATAAACATGCAAGCATATCGAGTTTTATTATTATTATTATTATTATTATTTATTTTATTTTTTTTATGTTGGCGAGACGCTACCGCGGCGGCTGCGGCTTGGCGAGGCGGCGGCCGCGGCTTGGCGAGGCGGTGGCGGTAGCGTCTCGCCAACATAAAAAAAATAATTATAATAATAATAATAAAACTGGCGAGGCGGCGGCGGCGGGCGCGGCTTGGCGAGGCGGCAGCGGCGGCGGCGGCCGGCCGCCTCGCCAAGATAGCGCTGCGGGAAGCTTCATACCTTCACTGTGTTAGTCATTGTTTGTACTGCCGTTTTTTCCACTTTTCGTTGCGTTCGCCTGTCTGCTAAGCTCAAAACAACCGCGCCTGACTTGATGGAGAAACCAGAACAGCTGAGCATCTTTACGACAGTGCACTTTTACTTTCGCCCTCTGGGGGGAGCCTCGCTGGAAAATCAACCCCGGTTGCATAGTATACCTTTAATTTAATAGATGGGTGTGTGTGGGGGGGGGGGGCAAAAAGACTGCGTTGTTCTGGGCCCTAGCAAAGCTGTCAGCTGGCCTGCTTGTACTAAGTGTTGTCTTGTCTACTATTTTGCCAAACATGTAAGGGACACTTATAAATTATATTTCTTTAAATGAGGGCTGACTTGTCTCCTACTTATTGGTTTGGTACTAATTAAGGAAATTAAAATGGTGTCATACTGCATCTACTAGAAATAATCCTATGACTTTAAAAAATTGTTGAAAATGGTATTGAGTCCTTGTATTGGTATTGAGTTTGACATTTTTGTATTTTAAAAAAACCTAACAGTTATAGTTTCCTTCACAGTAAAACAATTCAAAACTTGAGTCCTAGCTAGAGGAATGGAAGTTGTTTTGTTCACTTAGATTGGTAGTGTCAAGTGCTCTATATTGTATACCAGCTGTAAGCAGTCATAATGAGAGAACCTATGCAGTCCAGTTAAGATGAAGTGTCTGACAATTGAATGGGTAGTCAATGGCCTTTTTTACCACCTCTTGGTACATCCATTCAACCTCATTTCACAGCATGGACAGCTAGAGAGGCTATTCTTCAATTAGGTTAATAGGGCTGTTGGCTGTAGTTAGCTGTAAGTCCTCTCTCTAACCCTTTGGGTTTGTAGTGTTGGGGCTTACTGTAGATTAGGCAAAGCTGCAGGATAGAGAATGTGCAGTGGTTAAAAAACAGCATCATATAAAGGTGATTTGCACAGGGGTATGTAGGTTCCATGTCTTTTGTATGCTGCCACCATGGTTTCACACACTCCTCTTAGGACCGTGATAAACTGCCACAAAAATGATAATGAGCCTGGTAGCGAAAAGGCCTAATAGAAAGTGTATTCGGCACACACCATAGATGACCTCTTTAATAATCTGCAAATAAAACCATCCACTTTCTTACTTTTTTTTATTTTTATTTTTTATTTATTTATTTATAACAGGGACAATACATACAACAAGCATTACTGTACATATGAAGGTCGAATTTTCGCCTACAGTTCCATGAAAATGCACAACTATATGAGCAAAGTAACAAGTATAAGACACTTAAAGCAAATTATGAAGCTGAAGCGCCCAACACTACTCTGACCTGTTCTATGTTTCAGTGGTAGTACATGAGATCAAATAGAACCAGTCGACAGACTTGATGTTTTTATGACCTGGCCACGCTTCAGACATATAAACCTATGATATCAGTATGTTTCAGTGAACATAAAACCATCCTACAGGGGACCTCAGAGTTTGTGACCCCTACTTCCCTGGTTTATAGCATTAGCTGTAGAGTACACCTTTTCAGGAACAAAAAACACATACAGAACTACAAGGTTAGAAAGAAAACATGAAAGGGAATTAGTAATGAAAAAAACACGTCTACCAAAAAAAAAAAATAATAATAATAATAATTATAATTATAAAAAAAAGAAAAGAAATAAAAATATATATATGTATATAAATTTAAAAATAAAAAAAAGGGGGGGTGGGTGGGTGCGTGGGGGTTACAATTTTACATCGAAGCCACAAAATCAATAAATGGTTGCCATTTACAGTAGAATTTATTCAAGGTTCCAGTATTTGTATGTCTAATTTTCTCCACCTTCAGAAAGGACATGACCTCCTCCTTTATCCAATTTGTGCTGGATGGGGCTGTCGTTGATTTCCAGTTAAAGAGAAGATGGCGCCTTGCGATCAAAGAAGTAAAAGCTATCACTTCCAACTCTGTTGCGGAGTATCGACTATACTGCTCTGGGAGACCAAATATACCAGTATGAGCCAAAGTGTCAATAGCTTTTGAAAGTACAATACATACAGTGTGAAAATAAATTTGCCAGAAATTTGTGAGGGCTGAGCAGGTGAAAAACATATGAGCTAGATTGCAGGGTGAGTTTCCACATCGGTCGCAAACATCTGCCATATCTGGGAAGATCTGTGCAAGCCTAGTTTTTGAATAATGACATCTGAATATCACTTTGAACTGTATCAAAGTCAGGCGGGCACATATAGATGTTTTATGAATAGTTGTCAAAGCTGTCTCCCACCAGCGATCATCAAAAACCAGCCCCAGTTCCTCCTCCCAAGCTCTCCTAATGTTTGTAGTTGGGGAGAAATCAAATGACTGAATCGAGTTATATACCTTTGATATTAACGACCTTTGCAAGGGATTAAGTTGTACAAATTCACCCCACGATTGTTCTGGTAACAGGTAAGGGAAATTAGGAAATAAGGATTTCGCACAAGCCCTTATCTGGAAGTATCTAAATAAGTGGGAGGGTGGGAGAGCCATTTTAGAAGCCAAATCAGTGAAAGAGCAAAACAATTCTTCCCTATAGAGATCCTTGAAACATTTTAGTCCCTTATCATGCCACAGGGAGAAGGTTGGGTCGGTAAGAGCGGGTTTAAACATTGGCTTTTTTTTAAAGTGGAGTTAGGACTATGGGATCTGTAAATTTAAAATGTTTCCTAAATTGAAACCATATTCTCAAGGTATCTGCAACTATGGGGTTGTTAGTTTGGCCAAAAGGATTTAAAGAGACTGGGCCTGTAAGTAGAGCCAAAAGTGAGGCTGAGGAACATGAATCTGCTTCTAGTTGACACCAAAGTACGTCAACTGAATTAGACCAGAAAGCAATTTTAGTTATGTTAGCTGCCTAGTAATAGAATTGAAAATTTGGTAGGCAGAGACCACCATGGAACTTACAGTTCTGAAGTATTTTTTGTCTAACCCTGGGTGTTTTGCCACTCCACAAAAAGTGAGAGATAGCTGCATGTAATGATTCAAAAAAACTTCTTGGTAAAAATACAGGTAGACATATAAAAAGAAACAGAAATTTTGGCAGGATGATCATCTTAACAGTACTTATTCTCCCAATCAAAGAGAGCGGGAGGGACCCCCACTTTTGGAATTTTTAATTTCTAGGGAGAGTGGGAGGAAATTTTTTGGGTACAAAGACTTAAAAGATCGGGTTATGTTTACCCCCAAGATACCGAAAACCCGAGGGGCACATCTTAAAAGGAACATCAGATTGAGAGAGCCGCAGTGCCGAATCGTTAACAGGATAACATTCACTCTTGGCGACATTAACTTTATACCCTGAGAACTGACCGAATCTGTGAAAGAATTTGACGATAGCAGGGCAGGTTCCTATTGGGTCGGTAATGTATAAAAGTAAATCATCTGCGTACAACGATAGCCTTAGTTCTGCACGACTCTTGACAATTCCTTTAACCCTGGGAGAAGTTCTCAGAAAAATACTCAAAGGTTCTATTGCAAGAGCAAACAAGAGGGGCGACAGGGGGCAGCCCTGTCTACAACCTCTATTTAAGAAAAAGTATCCGGATCGGTTGTTGTTAGTAATAATACTAGCACAGGGCAGTGTATAAAGAAGGTGTATCCATGAAATAAAATGTTTCCCTAGTCCAAATTTAGGTAGAACAGCAAACAGGTAACTCCATTCTACCCGATCAAACGCCTTTTCAGCATCGATTGACATGACAACCTCGGGCGTGGCCGTTGTCTCCCTGGAATAAACAACATTTAACAAGGTACGAACATTGTAATAAAGTTGACGCCCCTTTATGAAGCCAGTCTGCTCCTTGGAGATAATTGATGGGAGAACTCGGTCGAGTCTCTGGGCCAGAGCTTTTGCGAGAATTTTTGTGTCCACATTCATTAAAGAAATTGGCCTATAGGAAGTACAGAGGTCAGGATCCTTGTCCTTCTTTAAGAGAACACTGATAGAAGCCTGTTTTAGGGAGGGAGGAAGTGAATCGACTGATAAGGACTCAACATAGACAGAATGAAGTAATGGGATAAGTTTGGCTTGGAAAGCTTTAAAAAATTCAACAGGGAACCCGTCGGGTCCTGGAGCTTTGTTGTTTTGCATGTTTTTTAAGGCAGCGTTTAACTCCTGAACAGTAAGATCAGCTTCAAGATGGTCAGTCAGTTCTGAGTTCAATGAAGGAAACTGAAGCTCATCCAGAAACATATGCATATCAGTCAAATCAGGTGGGAGTTCACATTTATATAGTGACTCAAAGAAAGATGAAAAAACCAAATTAATAACCTGCATGTCCTCCTGCAGGACCCCCAACCTATCTTTAATGCGAGGTATTAAACGTGACACGGCTTGACGGCGCAATTGGTGAGCTAACAATCTGCTGGACTTATCGTCATGTTCGTAGTACCTAGCACGAGAATGAAGCAAAAAGCGTTCCGCCTCATTAGTTGTGATAAGGTCCAATTCAGTTTGTAAGACCAAACGACGTTTAGAAAGACTGTCGGACGGGGTGGTTGCAAGTTGTTGGTCAACCAATTCCAAATCAGAAGTAAGCTTCTGAATATTTGACCTTCTCATTTTCCTCGCATGTGCAGCATATGAAATTATTTGACCACGTAGATATGCCTTCAAAGAATCCCACAAGAGTGCTCTAGAGATTGGTTCAGATTCAGAGTCATCAAGGTTAATGAAATCCTCCATCGCGTCCGTAATAAATTTGTGAAATTTACCATCTGATAATAGTGAAGTGTTAAATCACCATTGAGAGGGATAGTGAGGTCTGGCCGAAATCTGAAGATCGAGGGAAACAGGAGCGTGATCCGAAATAATGATTGGGTGATATGTAACATTTGATACTTTAGGCATAAGCTCAGCATCTACAAAAAAATAATCTATACGTGAAAACGTCTGGTGAACATGTGAATAAAAAGAGTACTCCCTATTGCTTGGATTACGAGATCTCCAGGGGTCAACACAACCATTATGTAGCATGAAACTATATAGGGTTTTAGCCATTGATGATTGGGTTAGAACAGGTTTAGAACGATCCAAATCGGGGTCAATAGTACAGTTCATGTCCCCCCCCAAAAATCAAAACACAATTATTTAAAGAGGGTAGAATTTCAAACAACTTGTTCATGAAACCTGGGTTGTCAAAATTAGGAGCATATACGTTATCTAGTAGGGTGGGTAACTGGAATAGAGAACCTAATACTATCAGAAACCTGCCTTCCCTGTCTGAGATAGTTTTGGTCAAAATGAAGGGTACAGATTTACCTATTAAGATGGCAACCCCTCTAGCCTTTGAACTGAAACTGGAGTGGAACACATCCGCAACCCAAGGACATTTAAGCCTGAACTGGTCTTTCTTTCTTAAGTGGGTCTCCTGTAAAAAAATAATATCAGTTTTCAAATGCTTTAAATGAGAAAACACCCTACAACGCTTGACAGCACCCCCTACACCTCGAATATTCCAGCTGATAAATCTTACATTTGAATTGTTTGTATTAGACATGTGAGATATGAGTTAACATTGAGAAGGCAGTCCGATTTTGCCCCACGCACCAGATATAGGGATGAGAAGAAAGAAAACAAACAAACAGAAAAAATAAATAAACAAAATAAATAAAAGATAAAATGTCTGAACTGCTACACCCCCCCCCCCCTCCCACATCCCACCCCGGATAGCACCTACCATTACCCCGTCCCCAAACGACGGGATACCAGTGCAAACTCCAAATGGAGTCGTGAGTCTAAAGACTAAACTTAAGGTTTTGGACCAAACAGTCATCCTCAATTCACCCCAACTCAATTGGGGCTCCTGCAAACATGTGAAAACTGAAATGCAACTTATAACAGAGCAGGTGCATAACATGTCGTCTAACTCCTCTTTGCCCTGCACGGCCCCACTTACATCGAATTAAACTATGCAGAACCGAAGTAATTCAGCTGTACAGTAGAACCAGCATTGCAAAAAGCCACTTTGAATACGCCGATGTAGAAACTTGGTTGTAACACTCGAACCCGAGATTAACTTTAAGGTGATGAAACCGGATTTATTTAGTCTTGAGTGTTTTTACGAAAGCAGATGCCTCCATAGGTGAAGTAAACTCTTTCGTGACGCCACCTCTAGTGATGCGGAGACGAGCTGGATGTAGGAGCCAAAAACCGTATATCTGGAACCTCTCTGAGCTGGCGTCGGATGTCGTTGAAGGCTGCACGGGCTTTGGCAGTCTGAGCGGTAAAATCAGGGAAAATGGAAATTGTGGAATCCCCCACCGTGACCCGCTGCTGGGTTCTGGCACGTCGTAGGATTATGGCGCAGTCTGCATAATAATCTAAACGAGCTATTATGGGACGGGGCCGCTCACCGGGCTTCGGGTTTGCTTGTAGAGATCAGCTCCGATTTAATCTGAGTCAGATTGTTAGTCAACGCCGTCTCCAATTCCGTCTTGAAAATCTCCACCATCTCTGCACGAAGCGCAGCGAGAAGTTCGGCTTTAAAGTCCGGTGAATATACGTTCCGGGCTGTGGAAACCTCTTCCGAAGGCGGTCGCCTGGTAGCCGTGTCCCGTGTTGTGTCGGTTTTAGCAGGCTGAGGCGGGGATGCAGGCAGCGGGCTAGGCCTCGCTATCATAGTGGTTGAGTTATTCGTATTTTTTGGCTTCGGAGGGATCTTAGTTTGTAGTAGAGTCGTTGCAAAATCAAGAGGATCCGTAAAGTGTACGGAAATGTCCAAATACACCTTGTAAAAAAGATAGTCTGCAGGAGCTCCCTTCCCCACGTCTTACTCCATCAGTCACAAAACTGGCCACTTTCTTACTTTTAACATTGTAGCATAATCCTAATACTTTTTGAAGCAGAAATTGTATGCTGACACTGCATAAATAATTTTTTCAGCCTACTAGGTGTGACATTTCTCAGGAATTAAGAGATAAACTCTAGAAATTATCAGACATATTAACTAACTAAAACAGCTATCTTTAATTCAATTTAATTAAATTTATTAGTAAAACTCCTATTTTAGAAAAAAATAGATCTCAATGCAACTTACAAAACAAACAGATCCTATTTTTATACTACAAAAATGATCAGTTCAATCCAATCAGATTCAAATTCAATTAAAACCGCAAGCGGTGATGATCGGCCCTCGCAGCCAAGCGCCGCTCTGGCCTATTGGCCACCGCGGGGGTTCGCGCACCGCCGGTCGCCAGCCACTGCAGAAGTTGTCACGCATTTTTCCCGCCCGTCCACCGGCCGATTCACACGAACGCGTTGGGCATCCCCCACGACTCACAAAAAATCTGGTGAAGATCGGTCGATGCAGCGAGGAGATACAGCCGTTGAATAATGAAAATGCGTTGGGCCACCGGACCGGACTAAAGCGTTCAGTGGGCCGGATTCAGCCCGCGGGCCGTACGTTTGACACCCCTGGTTTAAACATTAGTATACCAATTTAATCAAAGGTATCTTACTAGCTGGTAATCCAGCTTTATGTCAAAAGTTAACAAAACCTTTTTAGTTCTTTAAAGTTAATTGTTATTTCTGTCATGGTTTTCAGGTGACGAGCCCACATGCAGATACGATCGAGGAGGCAATGCACAGTTTTAAGATGTTTATTTTTGAAAACAGGCAGATCTACGGACGGAACTACGGGTGAGTCGGCTGGGTCAGAACGTCACGGCTGGAGAGTCTGTAAGAAAGAGGAAGTAAGAAACTCTGAAAGTAGAACCAGGAGAATTGCTAGAAGTGCGCTGCTTACCATTGGGCTGGGCGGACCTAACCGGGAAGAAGTAGCGTCGGGAGTACTCTATGATTCTACTCAGCTGGAGATAGGCGGCTAGTGGCTGAGGACGGCTGGTGTAACTGGCGAGGGATCCTGAGCGAACCTCGTCGGCAACGGTTGACAGATGGATTGACCAGAGTGAATGCAGAACCAGCAGAAACCGGGAGAGGGGATCTCAGGCCTCGCTGGGTAACATCCAGGAAGTATGAGGGGAGCGCCAGAGCAAAATCTGAGCAGGCGGTTCTGCTGGTCTGTTTCTTCGGAACGAGACGTCAAGACGGGTGAGTGCATCCAAGCACCAAAATCTGAGGCAAAACAGAGATCCAAAAATTAGTCAAAAAACGAAGAGCAAAAACTCACAAGCTGGTTTCCGAGAGTAGGGACAGAGGCCACGTCGTACCACGACTGGTTAAGGCTCTGGCGTCTTCCATCTGTCAGCACTCTGCTTAAGAAGCCAGAGGAAGCCGCCTGCAACGAGCTGCAGGTGTGGGCCACGCCTCCTCAGCCAACCAGACACACCTGAGGAATAGAGTTAGAGTAGAGCAGCACAGAGAACCCTGACAATTTCATGTGTTTAAGGGTTTCGTTTCTTGCATTAAGACAGCTTTTATGAACGTTTGACAGTTAAATTGGTGGATAGAAATACTGTAACAGTAACACTTTATCAATTGGAAATATTGCTAAAGTATTACTTTAGCAATATTCCACATGTGGCCTCTGGTAATAAAGTCAAAAATCTTGGTGCTATTTTTGACCAAGACAGGTCATTGAAATCCCATATTAAAAAGGTTTCCAAGGTTTCCTTTTTTCACCTTTTAAATTAGAAACATTCTGTCCAGGAGCAATGCTCAAAAACTAGTCTATGCATTTGTTACTTGAAGGCTGGACTATTGTAATTCTTTACTACTATAATGAAGTCCACAAAATGCAGTTTAAAGTCTTCAACTGATCCAAAATGCTGCAGAAGGAGTTCTCATGAAAATCAACAAGAGGGATCATATTTCTCCAATTTTAGCCTCCCTTGACTGGCTTACTGTTAAATCAAAAATAGAATTTAAAATTCTTCTACTAACGCTTAAAGCCCTTAATAAGAAGCCCTTAATAAGCCCTTAATCAAGCTCCATCATATATCAGAGCTCTGATAAGATAAGATAAGATAGTCTTTATTGATCTCACAATGGAGAAATTCACTCGTCACATCGGCTCATACAAGGAGCAGAGTAGGGAAGGTGCATTCAGTTATATACAGTGAATCTTCATATATATAATGGATATATGAATACCAAAAAAATACAAAAAAGGAAATAGATTACCCCTTATGTTCCTAACAGAGCACTTTGCTCTCAGACTGCAGGTCTGCTGGTGGTTACTAGAGTCTCTAAAAGTAGAATGGGAGGCAGATCCTTTAGCTATCAGGCTCCTTTCCTGTAGAACTAACTCCCAGTTTTGGTCTGTAATGCAGACACCCCGTCTACTTTTAGGACTAAGCTTAAAACTTTCCTTTTTGACAAAGCTTATAGTTAGAGTGGCTTATGTTATCCTGAGCTACCTCTATAGTTATAATATTAATTGAACTTTATTGAGTTTAGACCCCAAACAATCAACTTCACTTTCAGAAACAAGCCCAAAACAAACTGCAACCCGCAACTCACAAAATTTACAAGCGACTTTAGAAAAAAATAAGACCAAAGTCGTATAAAATAAGTGGGCTTCACAACAGTGAGCACTCTTTCCAAGTTCGTTGTATCCCTCCGCCGCTCTGATCGGGTAAACAAATATTACGGCAAATTCTACATCATAAAAAAGAAAAACCTACCAAAAATCCTCACTCTCATGTCATCTTGAAGACATCGTTCTTCCAAATGTTGGCTACAGACAACGTGTTTTCTCTTTGGTCAGAAGCACGATGGAAAAGCCTTCCTCCTTACGGACAGTCCCTGACCGGACTGTCTCGGCTTTGTCACCCTGGAAGCAGGATCTCGAGGCAAGGTTGGGGCAACGGACAAAGGAGATGACCGCGGTCCTGAGCCAGAAGCTTCCCAAGTATTCACAGGCCGACTGTCACGCCTGTGGAGCCCCGCGAGCTGCTGCCTGGTGCGAGAAGCCTGGGCAGTGCGTTCTAGAGCCTCGACCGCAGCCGAGAAGAAAAGTTTCCCTGGAACCACCGGCAAGGCGCGCAGTGTCCGTCTGCAGGGTTCAGTGAGTGGCGACTGAGCCAGCCACACCTGACGCCGAGCATGGACCAGGGTGGACAACGTACGACCCAGCTCCCTTGACTTCAAGGCAAAAGCCTGGAGAGACGCATCCAGCATGCCTTGAGTCGACTGGTCAAGTGATCGTGCCTCCAGGGAAGATGCAAGACCTAGCAATAAATGGGAGAGGGAGTTCCCAATATGCCCCATCCTAGCACCCGAATCGTAGGCTTGGCAGAGCAGATCGTCGGTGATGCGACGCTGTGGCCGTGGACAGCGGGCGCTAGCTCGTAGGGCCTCCTCTACGAGCTAGCACCCGCTGTCCACGGAGAAACAATGAGGGAGGCAATGCCAGGTTCCACCGCTGGCATCCGCCCTAACCCAAACTTTGGGGCCTCCTGCATTGTGGCAAGGGCTCTTCCATCTGATGTCGGGTGAGAAAGAGCCCGAGTATCAGACCAGCAGGTGTGGAGTTCCCTGATGTACTCCTCTGAAGGCGGTTCAGCGAAGGAAGCCGTCCCAGTGTCACGGCACCTGAAAAAGGCACCAGAGGTGGGAGGTGGACCTGTGAAGAATCCACCCGCAACTGTGCCAGGGCAGCTCTAATAGCAGTTGCCACTGACTCCCCCATGACCCCCAGAGAGATGTTGGATTCAACATCCGACACCTGTGGGTTATGTACCTGGGGTTCCCCCCGAAAAAGGGTGTCAGAAGCCGCCACTGAGAGGGCGTCCTCATTGAGGAGTGAAGCTTCATTGGTAGCTGGAGACAAGACCAACCCCTGAACAGGGGGAGGTCGCAAAGACTGGAGCAGACTGGGCTAACTCCGAGGAAAATTTATCTATCTTAGAAGACAGCCCACCTCCCGAATGGTGGGACTTCTTCCCAGCTGTTAGCGGAGCGTCTGTGGCAGGGTGTTTAGAGCATAACCCCTGGCCAGGGGGCAGCTGTTCCTGTTGATGAGAGCCCATCCAGCGAACAGGCTGTTCAACTGAGGACAGCCGGGCCAGCCGCGCTGCATGGGGCAGAACGCTGCAATTGGAGCAGGCAGCCCCGGTAAGCACCTCCTTGAGGTGGTCAACACCCAGACAAGGGGGGCACAGGTCATGACCATCCTCAGGATGCAAAGGGGCTAAGCAAGTGGAACAACAGAGACGTTCCATCTCTCAGTGATGGAGCCCGTACTCAGGAGCAACGTCGCCCACCTGACAGGGCAGAAATCGCCACCAGTGAGATAAATGTAAACGGAAACCAGGTGTTTCAATTATGTTGAACTAAAAAAAAAACAGCACAGGCAGAAAACGCCACTGCGGAGGTAATGTAAACAGCCACCAGCTTGTTTCAATTAGGTTTAACAAAAGGATTCAGCACGGGCAGAAAACGCCACTGGTGAGGTAATTGTAAACAGTAACCAACTTGTTTCAATCAGGTTTAACCAAAGAACTCAGCACGGGCAGAAAATGCCACCGGCGAGGTAAATATGAACAGTAACCAACTTGTTTTAATCAAGTTAAACCAAAGAACTCAGCACTGGCAGAAAACGCCACCGGTGAGGTAAATATCAACAGCTCATTTCATGTATGTGTAACCAAACAACTCAGAGCGGGCAGAAAACTCCACCGATAAGTAAACAAAACAAGCAGTCATCACAAGCTGCTAACTTAAGCAACACCAGCGGGGCAAGATGCTACCCACGGGGTTCCGAAAATGAAAGAAAGCAGACTCACTGAACACCAGATGAGTTCCGTAGGCACAACAATTGTTGCTCGCGCAGCCCCTTGAGGGCGAGCACGCCCGCAGCTTCGACCACAAAAGATCACGGGGCTACTGACAGCGAGCTGACGGAGAAAGCTGTAATACAACAAAACTCACATGTCTGTAGAAAGAACAGCTCACAACAAACCTGCATGCGAGAAGATGAGAAGGGACTGAACTACCGGTGTCACGTGCCTATATAGGCTTCCGCTGATCACCGGTAGGTCACAGGTGACTTTGTTGACACTAATTCTCGACCTGCGCAAGCACAAGAGTGATCATTCAGTGCTTGAAGCACCGCCTCGGGCAGTCAGTAGGGATGAAATAGAACTAATGTTTTTTCCACTTTTACCCGATGTATTGTTACCTCCAACTGCCATGCACGTGAGCATTATTGCTTCAACAATAGCTCTCGCGAATTTCAATGGTGAAGTCCTCTGGAAATCCGAAATAATTGTTGTTGATCGCAGTTGTGTCCAACAGTTCCTACAGCTGCTAATGCGCGGCGAACTGCCGTCGGCTCTCCACTTACCCATGCCACAGGATGTGATGTCAGGCGACCATTACTGCCCATATTTGGGCAGTAATGGCCGCCCCTATACACAGTGATCCAGACGACAATTTATTGTTTTTTTCTTATTGATTAACGCTAAATTCATTAAATAACCACAAACGTATTAGTTTTAGGTATAGCTAATGATCCCCTGATTTTTCCTTGTTGACCAGACTTCCCCTTTAAAGTTACTAATGTTGATTTCAGAGTAAAATGGTTTTGACATAACAAGTGTGCAATTATTGATATTAAAATAATATAACTTACTATGCTGGGAATCGGTGGGTTCTTGTAAAAAATCATGTTATCCTAGGTCTTGGTTTAAATCTTGTCTTCTTTGTCTTATTGGTTTTAAAGGAAGTGAATATAGCGCATGAGTCAAGAGGTCATTAAGTTGACAGACTCATAAAAGTTGGATACCGAGAAGATGCCCACACATGTTACTTATTAACTAGGTCCCAGTAAACAGTACATAGTCATAAAGGATGTAAACATACTAAGAGTACTGAAGCTTAACCCATATTAAACAAAATAATAATAATGAATTTGAACATTAAAAAGATAATGAAATAACCAGTAGACTTCAAGTAATTAAAAATTGAATTAGAAGAAAACAAATTAATTAATAATAAGAATTGAATTCAATGACAGTAACACTATCAATTAATTAGTAGCCAAATACTTCTTGTTGATATTGATAGCTTTCTTATTGTTGTATTTATCAAAATAATGGAAAAAGTTAAAATAAAATTTTAGCTCAAAAGTGGGGGAGCAAAACATACCTTTCCCCCCCCCCCCCCCCCCCCCTCCCCCCCTATTCCTACGCCACTGGTCTCTGCTCTGTCTTCTGTAATCCCCAGCCGATGGAGGCAGATGACTGTTCATACTGAGCCCGGTTCAGCTGGAGGTTTTTCCTTCCCGTTAATGTGGAGTTTTTTTCCCCGCTGTCGCTTCATGCTTGCACAGTATGAGGGATTGCTGCAAAGCCATGGACAATGCAGACGACTCTCCCTGTGGCTCTATGCTTCTTCAGGAGAGAATGCTACTTGTCAAGACTTTGATGCAATGAACTGGTTCCCTTATATAAGATTTTTTTTACCAATGTGTATAATCTGACCCAATCTGTACAATCTGATTGATTTTGACTTTGTAAAGCGCCTTGAGATGACATGTTTCATGAATTGGCGCTATATAAATAACATTGAATTGCATCATCTCTTTAGACCAAGTAAACTATCACATTTTATGAGACAGTTATCTCATTTTAAAGATATAATCATCTAACGTTATTACTTTTAGCAAGTTAAAGCTCCATAAAAATTTTAGACCAGGTTTTAGTTCCACTCTTTTATTATGCACATCTAGGCTACCTATAAATATAAAGTATGGCATGCCAAAAAACATATTCAACAAAAGGCAATTTTAGTAATTGCATTGCAACTTTATATCTAAGCATTAAAAATTATAATATTTCACCAATTTTCACAGCAAGATGGAAATAACGACTATCCAACATTTTAAGATTTTGTAAAAACTTTTTTCTTTTTTTACCTACCTTTTGAAATTAATACTTGTTTCTACTTCTCCAAAATTATACTTCAAGAAATCTATTATGCTGTCCTGGGCAGTGTTGGGGGTAACGCGTTATAAGAAACGCGTTAGAGTACTCTAATTAGTTTTTTTCAGTAACGAGTAATCTAACGCGTTAGTTTTGCAAATTCAGTAATCAGTAACTCTGTTATTTTCCAAAATAAGCACTCGTTACTCCGTTACTTTAAGAATGTCCCTCGATAAGGAGAGTGAAGTCCCTGCTTTTCTGCATTTAGTCAGATGCGGCTGCTTGCGTCTGTACCCTGCTCTTTGCCTCTGTGTGTGTGTGTGCGCGCGCACCTGTGTGTGTAAGCTACTTGTGTTTGTACCCCGGCAAGATGGCCGAGAAGACAGTGTTTGATTCTTGGAGGTAAGCACATTATTTTGAGTTAAACAGCGAAAAGGACAAGAACATGGGTCCGGCAACACCGATGCGTCGGCGCATGAGTTGAGCTCGTAGTAACCTGTGTCGATGCGCGTGTGCGCTACGTGACCGATACAGGAACTGTTTCGAACTGACTGGCGCGCCAAACTGTTTATGTTCCTTCTAAACTGCGCGCGTGTGCATTCGCGCACAGCATCTGGATTCAGCGCGCACAGCAAAGCTATGCTGCACACTACGCTGAGTAGAAAGCTGCAACTCCGAGCAGCTCTTCCTCCCTTTGTCATTCTCAGCCAGGCCCGTATTAAGACAATGTGGTGCCCCTGGGCACTATACCTCAACCCCCCCCCCCCCTTACCCGTGCTGTCCTCCGGTCAAAAACATCAGACACAATCAAGGGGATTTCTGTAATGTAATTTACTATTTACTAACTTACACAACTACAAGTAGGCATATGAGCAGTGAGCAATATTCAAATATCTCATTTTAAAATGTTGAAATCAAAAAAATCTTGATTTATTTATAATTTTTTATTATTGTAACATCAGTGTTCACAAAATGAATAATGCATGGTCTTTCAATAATTTCAAGTAAATAATATAACAATTTATGAAAGATATATTTTTTAAGCATGTGTCTATATTAAACCATAAGAAACAATGCCGTACCTTAGGGGTGTCAAACATACGGCCCGCGGGCCGGATCCGGCCCGCCAACCTGTGGCTAAATGCATTATCATTATAAAAAAAAAAAAAAACACTTTTTCCAGTGTCCTGTCTGGCAATGTGGCAATAAGATGCCACAAAGAGCTCATCAGATTTGACTTTCACAAGTGGACAAGATAAAAGGAAGAGAATGATAAAACAATTATTGAAAAAAACATGTATTTCGTTTAATTGAAAATATGCAGTTCCTATATTGTCCACGAGGGGCGCTGTGTTTTAATTAGCAGATTAAGCTTCAGGTGTGGAAAAATTTAAATCATTTCTTAATTTTTATCTGTTTGATGTATTTTGACATGCAGAACAGTGTTTTTAAGTTCCAAAAAATGTGAATAAATGTTTTTCAACATTGTATAATCACTGTGATCAGTTCTTATGCATAATGCACTTAAGTAAATGTTTAACTGAGTAAAAGTATTGTTGAAATTGCACATACTTTTCTTAAAAACGCTGAGGTTATTCATAATATATTGTGTAAAAGTGAAATTCATTTAATATAAAAATCAACAACAAGTCCACTTTTATTAGTTCTATTTAATCTTGCAATGAGTTTACTCGTGTGGCCCTCTTGAGATCAGATTAAGCTGAATGCGGCCCCTCAACCAAAATGAGTTTGACACCCCTGCCGTACCTGCTGAAAACCACAAGAGAACATTGTTGAAAAAGTCAATGCATGCGCAATATGAAAGTTATGTGATTGAGAATTAAAGCTGCTTTCACCACACTTCACTGTTCAACACAAAAGGGGGAGTATGTGTGTGTGTGTGTGTGTGTGGGGGGGGGGTGCATTGAATGGACATGGCAGCAACAAATTTGTAAAAAAATAAATAAAAAAGCCAGAAACGAAAAAGTAACACAATAGTTACTTTTACTGGTAACTAGTTACTTTTATAGTGGAGTAACTCAGTTAGTAACTCAGTTACTTTTTGGGAGAAGTAACTAGTAACTATAACTAATTACTTTTTCAAAGTAACTTGCCCAACACTGGTCCTGGGGCCATATGGAGCTAGACAGCTAGGACAAAAGTTCCCCACACAAAGCTTCCTTTTCTTGCGTTCTCTGAATAATCTCTATTCACAAATCTGGCTTTAAACATTCTTTTTGTAAAAAGACAAATATTTTCCAAGGCAGAAGCGTGTAGAACAAATTCAACTTCAACAGGTGAGAACACTCACTATCTCACGTAATTCACATAGAGATCTAACAAAGTTGTGATGTCTCACTCTGATTAAATATGAACCCAAAACGTTTCTAACTGTTTTTACCATGGATTTCCTCTGACTAAGAATTAATTAATATCTTATGTAATGTATTCACGACATGAATTCCTTGCTGTCTTAACAAAAGGCATAAAAACTATAACGTTACTTTCTATAATTATTACAGGTTCTGCTGAGATGTCAAATTCTGGAGAGTGCTTAGACACCCTGACACACAAATATGGATTAACTTCATTTCATGTGCACTCGTGAACTTGTTTTAGTTGATTTAGTTTTCTTGATGTACTGTAGAGCGTGATGAGGTCTGTTGTGGTATTGTGTGCACTGGATTGAGGGGACAGTTGGTGTTGTCTGTCAAACCCAATCTTCTTAAGCTGCAAATTCAGTAAAGTTACAAGACTTCTTGCAACCTCTCATATGGAACTAGTTTAAAAAATAAATTATGCATTTTATTGTAAATATAAAATACTTAAAAACAAGATAAACAGAGTATACAAATGTTTACAAATAATTATAAACATTGTTTTGCTTTGAGTCAAGCTCCAGAAAAATATTTTACAATTCTTTTTAAATCTTTATTGTGCTCCGCTCCGGCCTATTGGCCACCGCAGGGGTTCGCGCACTGCCGGCCGCCAGCCACGGCAGAAGCTGTCACGCATTTTCCCCGCCTGTCCACCGGGCAATACACACGAAGGCATTGAGCAGCGCTCCCCCACGACTCGCAAAAAAATCTGGTGCAGATCAGTTGATGCAGCGATGCATTTGGCCACCGGAGGCTGTGGCGACCCACCAGCTTAAAATATATGTATTGACATCTTAAAAATGGTCTTATCCCTGCCAACACACCCATGAGGGGCCCATGCGGGTTGGATGTGGGCTGGTGAGTGGGCCCCAGCTGGGAAGCCCACAAAACTAGCTGGGTTTCACATGGGCAACCCAGTTTTCACCCACATGGGACCCACACTGGACCCTCGGCTGATTATGGGTCCTTATGTCCTACACTGTATAGCCTTTATTATTCCAGGCTATTTAACTTTGGAGTGGGTCATTTTGTGTTATTATTGTAATATGTATTGTTTTTTGTGAATGCTGCTTGTGAAGACTTTGATGCAGTCAACTGCGAGTTGCGTCTATGCACTATATAAATAAAAATGCCATGTCATTGTTCAAGGTTTTTTATTATTTCAAAAGCATAATATGTATTTTACAGATGCATATTACTCACAATATGATACAGATTATGAAAGTTTTATACAAGACAAAAAATGGAACAGAAAAAAAAAATGGTCCCATAACAAATTTTCTTCGGCTGAGCGAGAAGTGGATCTAGTGGGAGAAGGAGGGAGAAGGATGGACCTGTCTGGCCTGTCTATTGCGTCCCCTGTCCCTTGATCCAATCAGCCATTTTGACACTGCCCTCTCCACATCTGGCTGGTTAGGCTGTCCATCTTTAAAGCTCCTGCAGGAAACATATGTTACAGTCACTTCACATGTGCCAACAACACTCTGAGTAATGATTGTAAAGTCAACCATCTTGAAGTGATATTCACCAAAAACTGATCACTTTAATATCCCAATTACATTAAATTAAGCTTTCTAGCCAAAAATGGCATTTCAGTAATAACCATTGCCAATAAATGAGTGTAAATTTATCTTGACAAAAGTTACTATATTACAGTTATTAATTATCCATTATGCACTTACCAAATATAACTTCAAACAGCTTTAAAGACCGGAATTCCCACTTGCCATTCCGGCCCACAAAATTATACAGCCTTGACAGGTCATGGTCCATGATGAAGACCATCATCCGTCTTGTGGCCTCATCCACAGTGCTCCCTCCAATGTCTGCCACTGCTGTGATCTAAGGGAGAACAGAGTCAGTACAAAGTTAAATTTTTATTTTTTTATTTTTTTTTGCACCTTCTAATGGCTCACTTTTATTGACAGTAGACTGACAGGAAAGGGGTGGAGAAAGGGGAGAGACATGTGGCAAAGGACCGGTGGTAAACTTGACAAAAAGAAAAACTCGGGATCTAGATTATTTTCATTGTTGATTAATCTACTGGTATGGATTACTGTATAATTGTTGATTATTTCAACAATTAATAGATTGGTTGCTATAATCATGAAATGTTAAAACATTTTGAAATATGTTGGTGCTTCTCAAATCCCTTGTTCTGTCCACAAAAAGAGATACTCAGTTTATGGCCATGAATGAACCGAAATGAAGAAGACCGAAATATTCTTATTTAGGAAGCTGAAATAATAGAATTAGGAATTTTTTGCTTTACCAAAGCTATAACAGCCAATTAATTGAATTATTGATTACTGTTCAACTTATTGACGATTTGTTGCAGCTCAAATCAGATTTACTTCCACCCCCCCAAAAAACTGAATGAAATTTCACTAGCCTAGACTTTACATACATACATACCAGGTCAGACATAAAGCTTGGGTCAGACAGTTTCTCCTCCATTTCTTCGACTTCTCTAACTGTCTTTAGGGGGAAACCATCTGGGATAAAAGAAAGGGTGTCGCCACCGTTGCCACGCTGCGCTTGTAGCATCCTTCTAGTGGCTCGATTGTCTTCTTTAAGTTCCTCAAGAAGTTCGAGGATGCGTAAAAGGATGTCCCTCGTTGGCAGGGATTCGGGTGGTGACATGGCTGACCTAAGGAAGAGTAAAAGCAAAAAAGTGTCGTAGACCAGTTGGATAGAGGCAAAGGAGATGTCAGCACAGACACCTGAATCAGACAATTAAACAGGCCAAATGAAAAGTACACATTCTAATCAGTTTCTCTCGCTCGCATCACTGTGTCAGGATGGGATGTGAGGATGGATGGTGTCAGCACAGAGCTGAGAGAGGATGGAGGCAGAGAAGGTGTCAGTACATACCCGAGGGTGGATGGAGGTAGTGGAGGTGTAGGGCTGTCATCCTCTTCCTCGCTGGACAACACCACTTTCCTAGACCTGTAAAATATAACAACACAATCAGTTATATGCACAGTTGTGCATATAATGTAGACATCAGTGTTTCCATAGACTGTCGGTGTGTGTGTGGTGGGTGGAAACAACACTAACACACAGGTAGTAGCTGCAAGTGTTCAGATAAATTGAAGACAAAAAGAATTCCAACAAGTGAGGAGTCCACTGGATAGGTGAAAAACGGTTGGGCATTTTCAAAGGAATTACACAGTACTTTCACAGTTCCGGAATGTGACAATATGTTTTGCACAATAACAACATTTCCCCCAACAGAAAAACAGTTGTTGCCACGAGAAGAGGAGATCAGCGTCTGTCCATCATCAACAAAAGCATAAGTGTCCATGGAATCCATGTTCTCAGAATTATCTGCCAACAAAGCCATAGACTTATTTTCAAGCACAAGCAAATGTTGCTCCGCTTTTGCTTTTTGCCTTTATTCTCCTCCTTTTTGTTCTTTCTGAAGACATTATTTCTAAAAAAAAAAAAAAAAAAGAAACTTTCAGCTCTGTTAAACACAGCAGATGAACTCCAACCAACAACTGCAAATGATTTGGTTAGAAAAAGTTTTCTGGGGTTAGTCACAGATCTAAGTCCATGTTAAGTGAAGCTAGATTTGTTTTGAGTATATCGCATCACAGAGGTGACTACATCAATGTGTGCATTATAAGGCGGAGGGATTTCAGCTGGTTATATACACTGCATCGTCACTTATTTGAGAGCCAAAAAGCGACTTCATTTTCAGAAACAAAGTGAAAGAACAGCAACCCCGCATATAGAAAAAAAAATTAAGTCGTATGAAATAATCAGGCTTGGAAACAGTGAGCGCGCTCACTGGCCCGCGCAGGTCACTGAACCGCGTCGAGGAGAAAGAAAAAAAAAAGTCCAGAGAGCGCAGCGAGGGAAAAAAAAAAACATTAACGCACGTTAAAAACGGTCTACTCACGGCCCTTTTTAACTTTCGGTCAAATACTGACTGCCAAAAAAAAAAAGAAAAAAGAAATACACTAAACAGCCCAAGCAGCTAAGATCTAATACTGTAAGTCCAGCTCTGATTCCCTTAAGACGATAGAATGTGCCACAGAGCCGAGGCTCCGAGCCAACGGCGGTAGCAGCTGGCTCGGCCTAGTCCTCAACCACGGCTTTTTTGTTGCTGCTGATACTCTCAAACCCCTAGAATTTTCTAAAGTATTCCTGCAGCAGACACTTTAAACCTAGCTCCTGCAGTAGTTACTTTCAGAAAAACAGTATTTATTAGATGTAGAGGCATTCTTACCTGTATGTCGTCCGAAAGATACCGTCTAAATGCACCTTCCCTACTCTGCACCTCCTTGTATGAGCCGATGTGACGAGTGAATTTCTCCATTGTGAGATCAATAAAGACTATCTTATCATATCTTATCTTATCTTATATATATTGTTACCATTGTTTTCTTTCCCACTTTCTCTTCTCAATTTTTCGTGTCCTCACTCAGAGGAAACTCACTTTGGAAAAACATTTAAAGAATTTATTTATTTATAGATTTTATATTAGGGCTGGACAATATAGAAAAAAGCATATTGATAAAAAAAATGCATATTGATGGATAGATAATTATCAAAAAGATTTAAAACCTGGCTCTTATAATATTGCTAAATGACTTAATTTTAATATATCACACACAAACACTCAATCCCAAATAAATTCTTATTTACCCAACATTTTTAACCATAACTGATTTTTTTAAAAGAAAAATAACTCAACTTAAGAGACCTGGGTGATGTTATTAAATACTGACAAAGAATAAACTCAAGTGACCGGCGCTGTTAGAGAAAAACTTGCGTACCAGAACTTTATATCGCAGATCAAGAGTGGCGAGTTTAAAGCCAGGTTTTTCATGTCCATCACTATGAAGCATGTTACTGCATGCGTGATGTCCTTATGCCGCCAGGACGCTTTGTCATTTTATCACAAAGAAGGAAGCCCAGTTTAGTTGCTGTACCTGCTTTGTTTTGGAAGAACTTCCAGAAGATTCCTAAGAAGATGACGCGGAGCCGCGCGGGGCTAAAACGGCTCGCGCTGCTGCGGTAGTGAGCGGCTTACGTGATGAAACAAGTTGGTTGCGTTACCAGACTTTGTTTTTACCGGTTCCTTGCAAATGTTACAGTTCACTGTGGTTTATTTCTGTCAGGCTGGCGAACTAGTAAAACCCCGTTTTGGAACAATTTCCTCCGCCGCTCCTTGCTGCGACATATTCACGTGCTCTGTGTTGTGGTTTGAGAGGGCGGCGCTCTGTGACGGCGTGCCTGGGTCCGCGATTACGATTGGTTGAGAGGAAGCAGTGACTGTAGCATCAACTAGGTTAAAAGGAAGAAAGGAAAACTGTCTGTATAACCAACCTTTATCGATCCTTTTTTCCCTTATTGTGCCACACGTCTTTCGACTGATATATATTGTTATTAAATTATCGTCCAGCCCTATTTTATATGATGCTGTCATTCTTGGGAGACATTTACAATTTATTCCAGCAATTATTGAGTTAATAAAGCAACACGCGTCAGCCTGATAAACACAAAACAAATAAATCACTCTTTTTTTTAATTACGCACTAACTCTGTAAACAGGCCACGTAGGGAAGCTTAAAAGTATAATGTTCTCGCCTCAAACGATCTGAAAACGTACTTTTGAACAACAGCAGCAGAAAAGGGAGTGTTTAACTTACCACTGTGAGCTCTGCGCTGTCTGGAATGAAGCTGCAGCCGCGTTGCATTCAGAGACGGTCAGTCTGAAGAGCGCATGCGCGGCTCCTATCTTCGCACTCTTTGCTCCATTAACCAGCCTTGGAAACCGTGACGTCAGACCACTGTTGTGAATTCGTATTCTCAAAGAAAAAATCCGTATTCTCAAGCAGCCGCTACTGTTTGTGTTCATAAAGAGTAAAGCACAAATTTAAACTTGAAATTTGTATTTATTAGTTATTGAAGTTGTAACTATTTAAACTGTATGTTGTATCTTTTGAATGTGATTTAAATTATTATGAGTTTACAAATGTTTTTTATGCACAACTTCTGACTAATATGGACACAACTATCCTTTTATGTACAAGTTTATTATGGAACCGCTTTTACCCCATAGAACACTGACTGAAGTAAAAATTCACACTAAAAGAGGTTCTGTAATTACAGCAGGTATGGAGCGCAAGGAGCAGAACAATGCAGAGTTCCCTTCTGTCTGCAAGTAACCCAAGTTTCTCCAGTTTGGCAGTAGATCTGCTCCTGGTGCTGCTAACTGTCGTAGCTAACCCTCCTACTTGTCGTAGCTAATCCTCCTAGCGTCAATGTTTACTCCACTTTAGACTTCAGTGCTGACATTTCAAACAGTAATTAATCGCGCTGCTTCCAGCTCGCTCTTGTCTGCTTCGTTGTCACTTTTTGTAATTGTTTGGTAATCAGACCAAATTTCCATCCCGCTCTACCGACACCGACGGTGACCACAGCCGAACACCGCGTCGGCGACTGAAGGCTATAACTCAGTGTCCCGCCCCACTCCATCTGTGATTGGCTAGCATGTTGCCTTCAGTCGTTGATTTGATTGGTTAAATTGTATGATTGACACATCAAAGATAGTACTAATAGAACGATGACCACTCCGAGGTATATATATAAAAACAAAAGACAGCTTCCAGTCCAGGGCGGGCACAGCTGGCTCACAGGGCGGGCACGGCCCCCCAATGCCCGCCCATGCCGCCGGGTCTGCCTGTCTCATGTTCACTGCCCCCTAGTGACTGAATTGAGAATTGTGCCAATTTATATCCCCTTCTAAAGTTTGTTAATAAAGGCAATGAAATACTAAATTCTTAGCATCCTTCGTTTCCAAGACATCTTAGAAAAACATGTTTTTTTTAAAAAAGCTATTAAAAGCTACTAAATCCACAGCGTGATGATGTTAGAACAGAATTAACTAGATAAAAAGTGTACAAAATCATTACGCTACATATATATTAATAATAAAATAACAAAGCACATATAGTATTTGGTTTGACATTAATTCCAGTGTTTCAATATGAAAGTAGAATTCACCTGTGTGAAAACAAAAAAGGAAGAAACATTAAAAACTTTTAGAATATTGATCCAGTTTATTATGAAACATCTCAAAAACATCTCAAAATTTTCAGCCGCTTCACTGAAAGGTTGTGAAGTGATTTAAATTCCAATTATTTAAATAATTTATGCATCATCTAGGCTGGATTAGTGTGATATTAAAGAGTTTTACTTATTAAAAATAAATAAATAAAATAGCATAAAAAAGGAGACCTTTCAGTGGCTGTAATATGTCGATTTGACCATTTTGAATTTGTAAGGGCTGCCCAACTGGAGCCCACCTATTGCCCATGCTTGGTCTAGCCCATCTACTCTCCACATGAGTCATGTGGGGAGTATATGGGCTGCCCACATGGGTCCCAGCAACACAGCCCACCCTGAGCCCATGCCCACATGGGCCCCACCTGAACGTGTTTGCTGGGATAGCTTAAAAGATCCTCCTGTTTTGGTTGATTTTGTAGCCGAATAGAAGAGATGTTCTCAAAGCATTAAATAAGCCTTTTGACTTTTAAAAATGTTGTCCTTTTAAGGTAATTAGGCCCGAGCAGCGAAGCGCTGCGAAGGCCTATTGTGTTGTTTCTTATTATTAGGCCCGAGCAGCGAAGCGCTGCGAAGGCCTATTGTTTCTGTGTTGTTTCTTATTAGGCCCGAGCAGCTAAGCGCTGCGAAGGCCTATTGTATCTGTAGTGTTAATTAGGCCCGAGCAGCGAAGCGCTGCGAAGGCCTATTGTTTCTGTGTTGTTTCTTATTATTATTATTTTTATTCTGCCCCCCTAAAGAGGGGCCTTTTTGGGGGCTTTATCATATTCAAAAACTCACCAAACTTTGCAGATGCATGGTGACTGTTTAAAAATTTTGTATTTTAAGGTCGTCACAAAAATCTAAAGAAAAATGCCTCAACGGCGCCACCTAGAAATTTTCAAAGGACCCTTTGCTATTCACTTACTTCATCGTAGATTAATGAAATTTTGTACAGTTGTAGATCTAAGCAAGACGCTCAGAATTTACAATAAACGTCATAGTGCAAATATCACAGGAAGTCGGCCATTTTAGATTGAAGGTCGTAATTTTACCTCATTTTTGACGTTTACAGCATTGGTATTTGATCGAACTTGTCCTAGGGATTTCGAGCGAGCGGCTTGAAACTCGGTCAGTCTGATCATAAGGCATGGCCAATTAAAAGTTATCAAAACGGTGAGTTTTTGAGCATGTTGAAGGGGCGTTAGCAGGGGTCAAAGTTCACCTACTCGCCACAAAACATAAAACTGTTATATCTCCTACACAGAAACACACAGAGGCACCAAACTTTCTGTAATTGATCATCATCGGGTCTTCTACAATATCCAATGGTCAAATGATGACATCACTTAGGCCACGCCCCCTGACAACAGGAAAAACTGTTATATCTCCTACACAGAAACACACAGAGGCACCAAACTTTCTGTGATTGATCATCATCGGGTCTTCTACAATATCCAATGGTCAAATGATGACATCACTTAGGCCACGCCCCCTGACAACAGGAAAAACTGCTATATCTCCTACACAGAAACACACAGAGGCACCAAACTTTCTGTGATTGATCATCATCGGGTCTTCTACAATATCCAATGGTCAAATGATGACATCACTTAGGCCACGCCCCCTGACAATGGGAAAAACTGTTATATCTCCTACACAGAAACACACAGAGGCACCAAACTTTCTGTGATTGATCATCATCGGGTGTTCTACAATATCCAATAGTCAAATGATGACATCACTTAGGCCACGCCCCCTGACAACAGGAAAAACTGCTATATCTCCTACACAGAAACACACAGAGGCACCAAACTTTCTGTAATTGATCATCATCGGGTCTTCTACAGTATCCAATGGTCAAATGATGACATCAATTAGGCCACACCCCCTGACAACAGGAAAAACTGCTATATCTCCTACACAGAAACACACAGAGGCACCAAACTTTCTGTGATTGATCATCATCGGGTCTTCTACAATATCCAATGGTCAAATGATGACATCACTTAGGCCACGCCCCCTGACAACAGGAAGTGTCATGTTTTATTGTTAGCAGTCGCTATGTTACCCCTCTGAGCTAATCAACATGAAACTGTGTCCACAGACATGTTGCTGTGTTGTGGATTCCAGGCCCAACTGGATTCCATGTAGCAGTGCGGCATGGTGGCGTGGCGAAGTCACCTGAAACGCCGCTGCCATATGTCCAGACTTCCATAGGGTATTGACAAATTTATTAAAAAGTAACTTAAAATTACCTTAAAAGGACAACATTTTTAAAAGTCAAAAGGCTTATTTGATGCTTTGAGAACATCTCTTCTATTCGGCTACAAAATCAACTGGATTCGATGGAGCAGGGCGGCGTAGTGGCGTGGGAAAGTCACCTGAAACGCCGCTGCCATATGTCTAGACTTCCATAGGATATTGATAAATTTAATAAAAAGTAACTTAAAATTACCTTAAAAGGACAATATTTTTAAAAGTCAAAAGGCTTATTTAATGCTTTGAGAACATCTCTTCTATTCGGCTACAAAACCAACCAAAACAGGATGATCTTTTAAGCTATAAGACCATTTTTAAGATGTCAGTACATAGATTTTAAGCTGGTGGGTCGCCACTGCCTCCGGTGGCCAAATGCATCGCTGCATCAACTGATCTGCACCAGTTTAATCTCGTCATGGCAAAATTATTTTTTCTCTTCATGTGTGGCCCTAATACTCCATCGTAAGAACACCGCTGTCGTTACCGCGGGTCCTGGGGAAAAAAAAAACGCTGCTCCTGGGGGGAATTTTTGATTATGCTCACGCATAGATGTGTAAAACTTCCCATTGCAATTCAGACAGGCGCAGACTGAACCGTGCAGTTCATTTTAAAGAGGCAGTTTTGGCGCATATTCCGATAGAAACGGGCTGCGGGGAGCCTAAATGTGTTGTCGTGGGCGTGTTTACCCGCTGCAGGTAACCGCTGTGAAACAATCAGAAAGATTTCCCTGATTAATAACATCTTTATGGCGCTCATCTTTATTGTTACTATGTGCTGCTTTACCAGTTCTCTCTCGCTCGCTCGCTCGCTCGTCATCGGACAAAAATCAAACTGCTTCATGTTTGTATTTGAAATTGTGCGTCAGACTCAGATTTAGAAGTGTTGTTACGACGTTTGAGCTGTAACTGCAACCGTTTTTTATATATATATATATATATATATATATCTGGTAACTTTACTGAATTTGCAGCTTAAGAAGATTGGGTTTGACAAACAACACCAACTGTTCCCTCAATCCAGTGCACACAATACCACAACAGACCTCATCACGCTCTACAGTACATCAAGAAAACTAAATCAACTAAAACAAGTTCACGAGTGCACATGAAATGAAGTTAATCCATATTTGTGTGTCAGGGTGTCTAAGCATTCTCCAGAATTTGACATCTCAGCAGAGCCTGTAATAATTATAGAAAGTAACATTATAGTTGTTCTGCCTTTTGTTAAGACAGCAAGGAATTCATGTCGTGAATACATTACATAAATAAGATAATAATTCTTAGTCAGAGGAAATCCAAGGCAAAAACAGTTAGAAAAGTTTTGGGTTCATATTTAATCAGAGTGAGACATCACAACTTTGTTAGATCTCTATGTGAATTACGTGAGATAGTGAGTGCTCTCACCTTAAAAAAAGATCTTTGACGTATTTTGCTCCGGTTAAAAGCTGCTTTTCAGCGATGAAGCTAGGGAAACTGCTAATGTTGAAGTTGAATTTGTTCTACACGCTTCTGCCTTGGAAAAATATTCGTCTTTTTACAAAAAGAATGTTTAAAGCCAGATTTGGGAACAAAGGTTATTCAGAGAATGCAAGAAAAGGAAGCTTTTGTGGGGAACTTTTGTCCTAGCTGTCTAGCTGCATATGGCCCCAGGACAGCACAATAGTTTTCTTGAAGTTTAATTTTGGAGAAGTAGAAACAAGTATTAATTTCAAAAGGTAGGTAAAAAAGGAAAAAAGTTTTTACAAAATCTTAAAATGTTGGATAGTCGTTATTTCCATCTTGCTGTGAAAATTGGTGAAATATTATCATTTTTAATGCTTAGATATAAAATCGCAAGGCCATTACTAAAATTGCCTTTTGTTGAAAATGTTTTTTGGCATGCCATACTTTATATTTATAGGTAGCCTAGATGTGCATAATAAAAGAGTGGAACTAAAACCTGGTCTAAAATTATTATGGAGCTTTAACTTGCTAAGAGTAATACTGTTAGATGATTATATATTTAAAATGAGATAACTGTCTCAAAAAATGTGATAGTTTATTTGGTCTGAAGAGATGATGCAATTCAATGTTATTTATATAGCGACAATTCATGAAATATGTCATCTCAAGGCACTTTACAACGTCAAAATCAATCAGATTATACAGATTGGGTCAGATTATACACATTGGTCAAAAAATTCCTATATAAGGGAACCAGTTCATTGCATCAAAGTCTTGACAAGGAGCATTCTCTCTTGAAGAAGCGTAGAGCCACAGGGAGAGTCGTCTGCATTGTCCATGGCTTTGCAGCAATCCTACCTACTGAGCAAGCATGAAGCGACAGCAGGAAAAAAAACTCCCCATTAACGGGAAGGAAAAACCTCCAGCAGAACCGGGCTCAATATGAACGGTCATCTGCCTCGACAGACTGGGGGTTACAGAAGACAGAGCAGAGACACAACAAGACAGAAAAAAAAGCACAGAAGTTCTACATTAGATGGTAGTAGCGGGTGATCTGTCTTCCCTGGATGAAGCCACAGCTAACAGAACGCCAGACCAGGTGTGCCTACTATGAAGAAAACAGAAAAATCAAAAAGTTAAAAGCTGAAATTACAACAGTCATTCAAAATTGAAGAACAATAGATCCTGATGTCCTGCAGTAGCCTAAACCTATAGCAGCATAACTATAGAGGTAGCTCAGGGTAACATGAGCCACTCTAACTATAAGCTTTTAAAAAAAGGAAAGTCCCAAGGGCCAGCTTCTAGTGGAGAAGTTCAAGTATCTTGGGGTCTTGTTCACGAATGAGGGGAAGATGGAGCGGGAGATCGACAGGCGGATTGGTGCGGCATCTGCTGTGAAGCGGGCGCTATACCGGTCCGTTGTGGTGAATCTGCACCAGATTTTTTGTGAGTCGTGGGGGAGCGCTGCCGAACACGTTCGTGTAAATCGCCCAGTGGACGGGCGGGCAAAATGCGTGACAGCATCTGCAGTGGCGGGCGGCCGGCGGTGCGCAAATCCCAGGGGTGGCCAAGGCCGGAGCGGCGCTTTGCTGCGAGGGCCGCTCATCACCGCTTGCGGTTTTAATTATTAGGCCCGAGCAGCGAAGCGCTGCGAAGGCCTATTGTATCTGTGTTGTTTAATTATTATTATTATTATTATTATTATTATTAATCTGCCACCCCAAAGAGGGGCCTTTTTGGAGGCTTTATCATACTCAAAAACTCACCAAACTTGGCGGATGCAAGAAGACTGTTTAAAAATTTTGTATTTTAAGGTCGTCACAAAAATCAAAACAAAAATGCCTCAACGGCGCCACCTAGCAATTTTCAAAAGACCCTTTGCTATTCATTTACTTCATCGTAGAGTAATGAAATTTTGTACAGTTGTAGATCTAAGCAAGACGCTCAGAATTTACAATTAACGTCATAGTGCAAATATCACAGGAAGTCTGCCATTTTAGATTGAAGGTCGTAATTTGACCTCATTTTTGACGTTTACAGCATTGGTATTTGATCGAACTCGTCCTAGAGATTTCGAGCGAGCGGCTTGAAACTCGGCCAGTCTGATCATAAGGCATGGCCAATTAAAAGTTATCAAAATGGTGAGTTTTTGAGCATGTTGAAGGGGCGTTAGCAGGGGTCAAAGTTCACCTACTCGCCACAAAACATAAAACTGTTATATCTCCTACACAGAAACACACAGAGGCACCAAACTTTCTGTGATTGATCATCATCGGGTCTTCTACAATATCCAATGGTCAAATGATGACATCGCTTAGGCCACGCCCCCTGACAACAGGAAGTGTCATGTTTTGCTGTAAGCGGTCGCTATGTTACCCCTCTGAACTAATCAACATGAAACTGTGTCCACAGACAGAACACATGTTGATGTGTTGTGGATTTCAGGCCCAACTGCATTCGATGGAGCAGGGGGGCGTGGCGGCGTGGCATATTCACCTCAAACGCTGCTGTCATACGTTTGGCTCTGAATTCCACAGTTTTGGGCCAAGCTGCTTAAAACTCATTTGGATGCATCCTTATCCACCCCCCAACAGGAATCCATAACAAACTTTAGTGAGCAGGACTTAGTTTCTCTATAGCGCCACCAAGCAATTTTCAAAGGACCCTTTGCTATTCACTTAGTTCATCGTAATGAAATTTTGTACAGTTGTAGATCTCAGCAAGACGCTCAGAATTTACAATTAATGTCATAGTGCAAGTATCACAGGAAGTAAGCCATTTTAGATTGAAATCTGAATTTTGACACCATGTTGACATGGTATCAAATACCATCATCATCAAGTTTGATCATATTTGATCAAACTTGTCCAGCAGGGGGCAGCAAGAGACCACAAATAAACCCCAAAGGAATTTCTCTTGGTAAGTAACTGATCTTAACTCTTTGGTTTCCTTATATATTTAAGTTGAACAGATATACAAATCCTGCTTGAAAACTGACAAACTTACTCTTGTTCAATACATTTCAGTTTTTATTTATATAGCGCCAAATCATGAAACATGTCATCAGGGGTGGACTGGGACAAAAAAATCGGCCCTGGCATTTTGGATTAGACTGGCCCACCACATTTTTTTGTGTACTGAATGTGTATACCAACTGTACAATACCTTGAGGTCAGGTTAATGGAAATTAGTGAGAGTGGACACTTAAAATACTTCTAAAATCTTAATTTATTAACACGGTAAAATGTAAACTCCATCACAGCACAGCAACTATTCTTAGATCAGAGAGAGAGAGAGAAAAAGAGAGGTGTCAGGATCAATCACACATATTATCACGTTACATCATTATAAGAAGTTATTGTAAGTTGCTCATCAGATCTATTTAGTCTTCCAGATACTGTAGGGTAACATTGGACTAATGTGCACTCACTGTGTAAAAAAGGATGCCAATGACAAAATGAACCAGAGAAAGGCCTCACTTATCATGGAAAGAAAGAAAATATATAATAACATAATATAAATTTTGATTTACTCAGTCATTTGTAATAAGTATTTTATTTATCTAATTTCCTAATTTTTGATCATATTTTCTTTAAAATCGCAGACTTTTTGCTATTTTTCATGTAAATCCTTGGTGGCGCTTCATAGCGAAGCCGGTGAGGCCGCAGCGAGCTTGGCCTCCCCTGGGATTGTGCAATCCCATGTTAACTGCGCTGACTTCCATTCTGTGAATGCATCTACCTGTCTCTAGATCATAAATTCAATTGTTCAAACAGTTAAGAACAGATTTTCCACAATTTAATATATGTGGATTACGAATTGTGTTTTGGTCATCAAACTGTGTGCAGATAACATGTTTTCGTGGTGCTGGCTGATCATAAACAGCAAAGAACTGGTTGTAAGTGAGGTCGGCAGTTCCTTGGCCGCTAGGCAGGGGGCGCTCAAGGGGCACCGCTCGTGATCCCCAAATAGTAGAGTCAAAACAAGTTATTGATGTTTTATTAGCGAGTTTTGCTAAACAAGTAAAGCACTAAAAAGACTCTAAACATACAGCTGGAACAAGACTGATAAGGGAATGCTTTCCTCCCTGGCAGTGAGCTCCATTGAGACTGAGAGACTTTTAAAACTGAAGAAGATAAAGAGAACTTTTACCGGAAAATGATGATATTTTTGTTCAGAAAGAGCGCCGCAGGGACTTAAATTATAAGTAGAGGTAAGACAGCGATACTTATTCATGTTTTGTTTTTGTGATAAAATGTGCGTAATGTGGGTTATAGTTTTAGAATGTGTTACAAATGCAGAAATCCATCATAACTCAAACTGTTACAGTCAAATGACAAATAATTTATTTTTATTTTTTCATCAAATAATCAATATTTTTCCATGTCTCTTGGTGAATTAATTTGGCTCAATCAGTCTCCTTCAGCACTTTGCAACGAGTCTACTCTGTAGAGTGTATATATTTGTAAATCTGACTCTGATGACGTCAGTGCCTCACCAGCTACCCTACCGCACGTCACTGACTACAACCACCACCACCACCACCACCACTATATTTTACATCAGACAACGGAGCAGATGAAGGGCCTGCTGTTGGGAACATGTCAGTCAGTTTGACACATTTCGCAGCGTCCGTTTGAAGAACTCGTTTCTTTTTTTCGTGCAGTTTCTCTGCGCCTCCCTTGCGTTTCTTATCCATTACTACTGTGAACACCGCTGCACAAAGTTCCACATGGAGCTTGAAGGTGTTTTTCTACTTTATGATTGGCCTAGCCCTTTAGACTGTCAGGGATGATAAGCAATGGGCTGCAGTAGCCCGTGGTAAGGGCCGGATGATCGGAACAGACTCTTGCACTGCTGATTTTATTTGTCTTTATGCATTATGCAAATTTAACAAGACTGATATATAAAATAATAATAATAATAATAATAATAATAATAATAATAATACATATTATTAATATATATGTCGGGTCTACCGGCCCAAACAGCACGTCGGCCCACCGGGAAAATGCCCGGTACGCCCGATTACCAGTCCATGCCTGCATGTCATCTAAAGGCAGTTTACAATGTCAAAATCAATCAGATTATACGTATTAAGTCAGATTATCCAGATTGGTAAAAGAAATTCCTATATAAGGGAACCAGTTGATTGCATCAAAGTCATAACAAGCAGCATTCACTCCTGAAGAAGCGTAGAGCCAAAGGGAGAGTCGTTTGCATTGTACATGGCTTTGCAGCAATCCCTCATACTGATCAAGCATGAAGTGACAGCAGAAGGAAAAACTCCCCATTAACAGGAAGGAAAAACCTCCAGCAGAACCGGGCTCAGTATGAACGGTAATCTGCTTTGACCGACTGGGGTTACAGAAGAGAGAGAAGAGACACAACAAGACAGACAAAAAAGCACAGAAGCACACATTGATCCAGTAATCAGTTTTACATTAGATGGTAATAACAGGTGATCTGCCTTCCCTGGATGATGTCACAGCTAACAGAACGCCAGATCAGGTGTACCTACTATGAAGAAAAAATAGAAAAAACAAAAAGTTAAAAGCTGAAATGACAACAGTCATGCAAAATCGCAGAACAATAGACCCTGATGTCCTCCAGCAGCCTAAGCCTATAGCAGCATAACTATAGAGGTAGCTCAGGGTAACATGAACCACTCTAACTATAAGCTTTGTCAAAAAGGAAAGTCCCAAGAGCCAGCTTCTAGTGGAGGAGTTCAAGTATCTTGGGGTCTTCTTCACGAATGAGGGGAAGATGGAGCGGGAGATCGACAGGCGGATTGGTGCGACGTCTGCTGTGAACCGGGCGCTGTACCGGTCCGTTGTGGTGAAGAGAGAGCTGAGCCAAAAGGCCAAGCTCTCGATTTACCAGTAGATCTACGTTCCTACGCTCATCTATGGTCACGAGCTTTGGGTCGTGACCGAAAGAACGAGATCCTGGATACAAGCGGCTGAAATGAGTTTTCTCCATAGTGTGTCTGGGCTCTCCCTTAGAGATAGGGTGAGGAGCTCAGTCATCCGGGGAGGACTCAGAGTAGAGCCGCTGCTCCTTCACATTGAGAGGAGCCAGTTGAGGTGGCTCGGGCATCTGATCAGGATGCCTCCTGGACGCCTCCCTGGTGAGGTTTTCTGGGCATGTCCCCCTGGGAGGAGGCCCAGGGGAAGACCAAGGACACGCTGGAGAGATTCTGCTGGCCTGGGAACGCTTTGGGATTCCCCCAGAGGAAGTGGCCCAAGTGGCTGGAGAGAGGAAGGTCTGGGCCTCCCTCTTGAAGCTGCTACCCCCCGCGACCTGACCCCGGATAAGCGGAAGACGATGGATGGATGGAAAAAGGAAAGTTTTAGGATTAGTCTTAAAAGTAGACAGGGTGTCTGCGTCACGGACACAAACTGGGAGTTGGTGCCACTGGAGAGGAGCATGATAGCTAAAGGATCTGCCTACCATTCTGGTTTTATAGACTTTAGGAACCACCAGCAGACCTGCTTTCTGAGAGTGAAGTGGTCTGTTAGAAATTACTAAAGTTTGTACACAACATACACATGTGGAATATTGCTAACGTGTTACTTTAGCAATATTCCAATTGCTAAAGTGTTACTTTTACATTATTACTTTTGGGTGTGTATCCACCAATTTTAACTGTCAAACTTTCATAAAAGCTGTCTTAATGCAAGAAACGAAACCCTTAAACACATGAAATAATTAACTTTAAATAACTAAAAAGGTTTTGTTAACTTTTCACATGAAGCTGGATTAACAGCTAGTAAGATACCTTTGATTAAATTTGTATACTAGTGTTTAAACCAGGGGTGTCAATCGTACGGCCTGCGGGCCAGATCTGGCCCGCCGAACGATTTAGTCCGGCCCGGTGGCCAAATGCATTTTCATTATTCAACAGCTGTGTCTCCTCGGTGCATCGACTGATCTGCACCAGATTTTTTGTGAGTCGTGGGGGAGCGCTGCCGAACACATTCGTGTAAATCGCCCAGTGGACGGGCGGGCAAAATGCGTGACAGCATCTGCGGTGGCGGGCGGTCGGCGGTGCGCAAATCCCAGCGGTGGCCAATAGGCCAGAGCGGCGCTTTGCTGCGAGGGCCGATCATCACCGCTTGCGGTTTTAATTAGGCCCGAGCAGCTAAGCGCTGCGAAGGCCTATTGTAACTGCAGATTTTATTATTATTATTATTATTATTATTATTATTATTTATTCTTGGGACTTTTGAAACGGCTTTTTGGAGGCCTAAACATGCATGAAAACTCACCAAACTTTGCCCAAAATTGTCCCCCGTGAGAAATCGCATGATTTTAGTGTAATTGAAAGCGGGCGTGGCAAACCCGCTCAACAGCGCCAACTAGAGTGAGTTGGGCCAAACCGTAACACGTAGAAAGCTGAAATTTTTTACCTAGGTAGCTTTCTCAAAGTTATGAAAAAAAGTCTATTGTGGGTATGCTCTAAAACCCACAGGAAGCCTGCCATTTTGGGTCAAAGGGTAAAATATTGACGGTTTTTGCCTCAAACTTTAACAAACTAGTCCTAGGCATTTTAAGCTATCACTTTCAAATTTTTTCAGCGTGGAGATGAGACCTTGAGGGTTAAAAGTTATCAAAGGTTTTATGAAATATGCATATTTGCCTGAGCTGTCACATTGCAAAAATCAGGTTTGTGGAAAACCATTAAAAACGCATTAAATCAGTAAGCCCCAAGCCATGCTTTGTCTGAGAATTATGAAACTTGGTAAGCAGATGTAACTTCTCAGTCCCTACAAAAAAGTCTCTTGGACCAATTGTGTAAACCCTAAAGAAAGTCAATTAATTTTCATCAAAGATGTCATTTTGTCATAAAAACGGGTATTATTTTTGACCACAAGATGGCAGCATAATACTTTGAACCTCTGATTTACCCATGTCTATTCTTAATCACTCTTACTTTATTTATCGACTCTTTAGCTTTCTTATCAGCCATTTAATTACCTTTCATTCCTATATGTGCAGGAACCCAAAGAAACACAGCTGATAACCCCATCATCTGAATATGATATAATATTTGTTGAATTACTAATAAGATATCTGGACGGCTTTCTGAATTATTTCTTTTTAAACTGATCAATGATGAACTTGAATCTGAACATATGACAGCTCTTAATGGTCTCACTTCCTCAATCCATTCTACAGCACCTAATAATGCAATCATTTCTGCCGTATAAACAGATATTCCTTCATTTAATTTCTTCCCTATATGCAGTTTAAACTCTGGAATTATTACACCTACTCCAGTTTGTCCTAATTGATTTTTTTGATTCATCCGTATACATTTTTACATAATTATAAAACTGTTCTATATATTCCTCCACCATTAAAGAATTACATATATACATTTTATCTCTATTTTTCTTTTCCAATATTGTTAAATCTACTATTGATTCAGGTAAGATCCATGGTGGTTTTATTGATAATGGTACAGTTGGACTAATATTTCAATGATTTAATCCTAATTCTCTTGCTTTCTGAATAATTGTCCAACCAAATGACTTATTATGAACCTTCTTTTTCACTGCAGGAATGTAAAAGTCAATTAATTTTCATCAAAGATGTCATTTTGTCATAAAAACGGGTATTATTTTTGACCACAAGATGGCAGCATAATACTTTGAACCTCTGATTTACCCATGTCTATTCTTAATCACTCTTACTTTTATTTATCGACTCTTTAGCTTTCTTATCAGCCATTTAATTACCTTTCACTCCTATATGTGCAGGAACCCAAAGAAACACAGCTGATAACCCCATCATCTGAATATGATATAATATTTGTTGAATTACTAATAAGATATCTGGACGGCTTTCTGAATGATTTCTTTTTAAACTGATCAATGATGAACTTGAATCTGAACATATGACAGCTCTTAATGGTCTCACTTCCTCAATCCATTCTACAGCACCTAATAATGCAATCATTTAGTAAATTAGCCCAATAGTTTAGAGATAACTGAATTCTTCTCAATGTCGGGAAGTCTGAACAACAACTCTTAATGCATCACGTGACTTTTGGCACAAATTTACCGCAGCGTGGGTGGGATTGTTTCTTAGTCGAGCAGAGGCTGTTTTGTGTGTGCAGAGACCATTTTGTACTGGAGGAAAACTTATAAATGATATTTTGAGTTCAAGGTTGGCGGACAGTTTGCAAAACAATTTCTTTTGTGTGAAACACATCTTTTTGTGTGCAAAACAAGTTTTATTTGTGTGCAACACCTTTTCTGTTTACAACCTTTTGGCAGGAAACTATCTCCATAACTCTTGCTGCAGCATTTTGGATCAGCTGAAGACTTTGAACTGCATTTCAACCAGTAAACTAATGTTTAAACCAGGGGTGTCAAACGTACGGCCCGCCAAACGATTTGGTCCGGCCCGGTGGCCAAATGCAATATCATTATTCAACAGCTGTATCTCCTTGCTGCATCAACCGATCTGCACCTGATTTCACTGCCGAACGGGTTCGTGTGAATTGCCCGGTGGACGCGCGCGTAAAATGCGTGACAGCTTCTGCGGTGGCTGGCGGCAGGCGGTGCGCGTACCCCAGCGGTGCTTGGCTGCGAGGGCCGCTCATCGCCGCTTGCGGCTTTAATTATTATTATTTTTATTCTGCCCCCCTAAAGAGGGGCCTTTTTGGGGGCTTTATCATATTCAAAAACTCACCAAACTTTGCAGATGCATGGTGACTGTTTAAAAATTTTGTATTTTAAGGTCGTCACAAAAATCTAAAGAAAAATGCCTCAACGGCGCCACCTAGAAATTTTCAAAGGACCCTTTGCTATTCACTTACTTCATCGTAGATTAATGAAATTTTGTACAGTTGTAGATCTAAGCAAGACGCTCAGAATTTACAATAAACGTCATAGTGCAAATATCACAGGAAGTCGGCCATTTTAGATTGAAGGTCGTAATTTTACCTCATTTTTGACGTTTACAGCATTGGTATTTGATCGAACTCGTCCTAGGGATTTCGAGCGAGCGGCTTGAAACTCGGTCAGTCTGATCATAAGGCATGGCCAATTAAAAGTTATCAAAACGGTGAGTTTTTGAGCATGTTGAAGGGGCGTTAGCAGGGGTCAAAGTTCACCTACTCGCCACAAAACAGAAAACTGTTATATCTCCTACACAGAAACACACAGAGGCACCAAATTTTCTGTGATTGATCATCATCGGGTCTTTTACAATATCCAATAGTCAAATGATGACATCACTTAGGCCACGCCCCCTGACAACAGGAAAAACTGCTATATCTCCTACACAGAAACACACAGAGGCACCAAACTTTCTGTGATTGATCATCATCGGGTCTTCTACAATATCCAATAGTCAAATAATGACATCACTTAGGCCACGCCCCCTGACAACAGGAAAAACTGCTATATCTCCTACACAGAAACACACAGAGGCACCAAACTTTCTGTGATTGATCATCATCGGGTCTTCTACAGTATCCAATGGTCAAATGATGACATCACTTATTATCTCCTACACAGAAACACACAGAGGCACCAAACTTTCTGTGATTGATCATCATCGGGTCTTCTACAATATCCAATAGTCAAATGATGACATCACTTAGGCCACGCCCCCTGACAACAGGAAAAACTGTTATATCTCCTACACAGAAACACACAGAGGCACCAAACTTTCTGTGATTGATCATCATCGGGTCTTCTACAATATCCAATGGACAAATGATGACATCACTTAGGCCACGCCCCCTGACAACAGGAAAAACTGCTATATCTCCTACACAGAAACACACAGAGGCACCAAACTTTCTGTGATTGATCATCATCGGGTCTTCTACAATATCCAATGGTCAAATGATGACATCACTTAGGCCACGCCCCCTGACAACAGGAAAAACTGCTACATCTCCTACACGGAAACACACAGAGGCACCAAACTTTCTGTGATTGATCATCATCGGGTCTTCTACAATCGCCACAAAACATAAAACTGTTATATCTCCTACACAGAAACACACAGAGGCACCAAACTTTCTGTAATTGATCATCATCGGGTCTTCTACAATATCCAATAGTCAAATGATGACATCACTTAGGCCACGCCCCCTGACAACAGGAAAAAACTGTTATATCTCCTACACAGAAACACACAGAGGCACCAAACTTTCTGTGATTGATCATCATCGGGTCTTCTACAATATCCAATGGACAAATGATGACATCACTTAGGCCACGCCCCCTGACAACAGGAAAAACTGTTTTATCTCCTACACAGAAACACACAGAGGCACCAAACTTTCTGTGATTGATCATCATCGGGTCTTCTACAATATCCAATAGTCAAATAATGACATCACTTAGGCCACGCCCCCTGACAACAGGAAAAAACTGCTATATCTCCTACACAGAAACACACAGAGGCACCAAACTTTCTGTGATTGATCATCATCGGGTCTTCTACAGTATCCAATGGTCAAATGATGACATCACTTAGGCCACGCCCCCTGACAACAGGAAAAACTGTTTTATCTCCTACACAGAAACACACAGAGGCACCAAACTTTCTGTGATTGATCATCATCGGGTCTTCTACAATATCCAATGGTCAAATGATGACATCACTTAGGCCACGCCCCCTGACAACAGGAAGTGTCATGTTTTATTGTTAGCAGTCGCTATGTTACCCCTCTGAGCTAATCAACATGAAACTGTGTCCACAGACATGTTGCTGTGTTGTGGATTCCAGGCCCAACTGGATTCCATGTAGCAGTGCGGCATGGTGGCGTGGCGAAGTCACCTGAAACGCCGCTGCCATATGTCCAGGACTTCCATAGGGTATTGACAAATTTATTAAAAAGTAACTTAAAATTACCTTAAAAGGACAACATTTTTAAAAGTCAAAAGGCTTATTTGATGCTTTGAGAACATCTCTTCTATTCGGCTACAAAATCAACTGGATTCGATGGAGCAGGGCGGCGTAGTGGCGTGGCAAAGTCACCTGAAACGCCGCTGCCATATGTCCAGACTTCCATAGGATATTGATAAATTTTATAAAAAGTAACTTAAAATTACCTTAAAAGGACAACATTTTTAAAAGTCAAAAGGCTTATTTAATGCTTTGAGAACATCTCTTCTATTCGGCTACAAAACCAACCAAAACAGGATGATCTTTTAAGCTATAAGACCATTTTTAAGATGTCAGTACATAGATTTTAAGCTGGTGGGTCGCCACTGCCTCCGGTGGCCAAATGCATCGCTGCATCAACTGATCTGCACCAGTTTAATCTCGTCATGGCAAAATTATTTTTTCTCTTCATGTGTGGCCCTAATACTCCATCGTAAGAACACCGCTGTCGTTACCGCGGGTCCTGGGGAAAAAAAAAAACGCTGCTCCTGGGGGGAATTTTTGATTATGCTCACGCATAGATGGTGTAAAACTTCACATTGCAATTCAGACAGGCGCAGACTGAACCGTGCAGTTCATTTTAAAGAGGCAGTTTTGGCGCATATTCCGATAGAAACGGGCTGCGGGGAGCCTAAGTGTGTTGTCGTGGGCGTGTTTACCCGCTGCAGGTAACCGCTGTGAAACAATCAGAAAGATTTCCCTGATTAATAACATCTTTATGGCGCTCATCTTTATTGTGACTATGTGCTGCTTTACCAGTTCTCTCTCTCTCGCTCGCTCGCTCGTCATCGGACAAAAATCAAACTGCTTCGTGTTTGTATTTGAAATTGTGCGTCAGACTCAGATTTAGAAGTGTTGTTACGACGTTTGAGCTGTAACTGCAACCGTTTTTTTTATATATATATATATATATCTGGTAACTTTACTGAATTTGCAGCTTAAGAAGATTGGGTTTGACAAACAAACACCAACTGTCCCCTCAATCCAGTGCACACAATACCACAACAGACCTATCACGCTCTACAGTACATCAAGAAAACTAAATCAACTAAAACAAGTTCACGAGTGCACATGAAATGAAGTTAATCCATATTTTGGTGTTTCAGGGTGTTCTAAAGGCATTCTCCAGAATTTGACATCTCAGCAGAGCCTGTAATAATTATAGAAAGTAACATTATAGTTGTTCGCCTTTTGTTAAGACAGCAAGGAATTCATGTCGTGAATACATTACATAAATAAGATTAATAATTCTAAGTCAGAGGAAATCCAAGGCAAAACAGTTAGAAAGTTTTGGGTTCATATTTAATCAGAGTGAGACATCACAACTTTGTTAGATCTCTAGTGTGAATTACGTGAGATAGTGAGTGCTCTCACCTTAAAAAAGATCTTTGATGTATTTTGCTCCTGTTAAAAGCTGCTTTTCAGCGATGACGCTAGGGAAACTGCTAATGTTGAAGTTGAATTTGTTCTACACGCTTCTGCCTTGGAAAAATATTCGTCTTTTTACAAAAAGAATGTTTAAAGCCAGATTTGGGAACAAAGGTTATTCAGAGAATGCAAGAAAGGAAGCTTTTGTGGGGAACTTTTGTCCTAGCTGTCTAGCTGCATATGGCCCCAGGACAGCACAATAGTTTTCTTGAAGTTTAATTTTGGAGAAGTAGAAACAAGTATTAATTTCAAAAGGTAGGTAAAAAGGAAAAAAGTTTTTACAAAATCTTAAAATGTTGGATAGTCGTTATTTCCATCTTGCTGTGAAAATTGGTGAAATATTATCATTTTTAATGCTTAGATATAAAATCGCAAGGCCATTACTAAAATTGCCTTTTGTTGAAAATGTTTTTTGGCATGCCATACTTTATATTTATAGGTAGCCTAGATGTGCATAATAAAAGAGTGGAACTAAAACCTGGTCTAAAATTATTATGGAGCTTTAACTTGCTAAGAGTAATACTGTTAGATGATTATATCTTTAAAATGAGATAACTGTCTCAAAAAAATGTGATAGTTTATTTGGTCTGAAGAGATGATGCAATTCAATGTTATTTATATAGCGACAATTCCATGAAATATGTCATCTCAGGCACTTTTACAACGTCAAAATCAATCAGATTTACAGATTGGGTCAGATTATACACATTGGTCAAAAAATTCCTATATAAGGGGAACCAGTTCATTTGCATCAAAGTCTTGACAAGTGGCATTCTCTCTTGAAGAAGCGTAGAGCCACAGGGAGAGTCGTCTGCATTGTCCATGGCTTTGCAGCAATCCTACCTACTGAGCAAGCATGAAGCGACAGCAGGAAAAAAAACTCCCCATTAACGGGAAGGAAAAACCTCCAGCAGAACCGGGCCTCAGTATGAACGGTCACTTGCCTCGAACAGACTGGGGGTTACAGAAGACAGAGCAGAGACAAAAACAAGACAGACAAAAAAGCACAGAAGTTCTACATTAGATGGTAGTAGCGGGTGTCTGTCTTCCCTGGATGAAGCCACAGCTAACAAGAACGCACAGACCAGGTGTGTCCTACTATGATAGAAAAAAGAAAAATCAAAAAGTTAAAAGCTGAAAGTACAACAGTCATGTCAAAATTGAAGAACAATAGACCCTGATGTCCTGCAGTAGCCTAAACCTATATGCAGCATAACTATAGAGGTAGCTCAGGGTACATGAGCCACTCTAACTATAAGAACTTTTTAAAAAAGGAAAGTCCCAAGGGCCAGCTTCTAGTGGAGAAGTTCAAGTATCCTTGGGGTCTGTTCACGAATGAGGGGAAGATGGAGCGGGAGATCGACAAGGCGGATTGGTGCGGGCGTCTGCCTGTGAAAGCGGGCAGCTATACCGGTACCGTGTGGTGAATCTGCACCAGATTTTTGCTGAGTCGTGGGGGAGCGCTGCCGAACACGTTCGTGTAAATCGCCCAGTGGACGGGCGGGCAAAATGCGTGACAGCATCTGCGGTGGCGGGCGGCCGGCGGTGCGCAAATCCCAGCGGTGGCCAATGCCGGAGCGGCGCTTTGCTGCGAGGGCCGCTCATCACCGCTTGCGGTTTTAATTATTATTATTATTAAGCTTCCACCCTAAAGAGGGGCCTTTTTGGGGGCTTTATCATATTCAAAAACTCACCAACTTGGCAGATGCATGAATACTGTTTAAAAATTTTGTATTTTAAGGTCGTCACAAAATCAAAAGAAAAATGCCTCAACGGCGCCACCTAGCAATTTTCAAAGCACCCTTTGCTATTCACTTACTTCATCGTAGAGACACGAGATTTTGTACAGTTGTAGAGCTCACCAAGACGCTAGAATTTACAATTAATGTCATAGTACAAGTATCACAGGAAGTCTGACATTTTAGACTGAATGTCTGATTTTTGACACCCTTTTTTGACGTTTACAGCATTGGTATTTGATCTAACTCCTCCTAGGGATTTCGAGCGAGCGGCTTTGAACTCAGTCAGTCTGATCATAAGGCATGGGCCAATTAAACGTTATCAAACGGTGAGTTTTTTGATCTATTGAAGGGGCGTTAGCAGGGTCAAAGTTCCCTATTCGCCACAAAAAATAAAATGTTTTATCTCCTACACAGAAACACACAGAGGCACCAAACTTCTGTGATTGATCATCATCGGCTCTTCTACAATATCCAATGGTCAAATGATGACATTGCTTAGGCACGCCCCATGACAACAGGAAGTGTCATGTTTTGCTGTAAACGGTCGCTATGTTACCCCCTCTGAACTAATCATATGAAACTGTGTCCAGAGACAGAAGACATGTTGTTGTGTTTGTGGATTCCAGCCCCAAGTGGATTCGATGGAGCGGGGAGCGTGGCAGCGTGGTGAAGTCACCCTCAACCGCCGCTGCCATACGTTTGGCTGCTCTGAATTCCACATTTTTGGGCCGAGCTGCTTAAAACTCACTTGGATGCATCTTATCTAGCCCCCAAACAGGAATCCATAACAGCTTTGGTGGGCGTGACCTAAGGCCTCAACGGCGCCACCTAGCAATTTTCAATGGACCTTTGCTATTCACTTACTTCCTCGTAGCGACATGAAATTGGTATAGTTGTAGAACTCACAAGACGCTCAGAATTTACAATTAATGTCATAGTGCAAGTATCACAGGAAGTTGGCCATTTTAGATGGAAGTCGTATTTTGACCCCTTTTGGACGTTACAGATTGGTATTTGATCAAACTCTCCTAGGGATTTTTAGCAAGCGGCTTGAAACTCGGTCAGTTTATCATAAGGCATGCCCACTTAAATTAGGTTCAAAACATGAGTTTTTGAGCATTTTGAAGGGGCGTTTAGCAGGGGTCAAGTTCACCTACTCGCCACAAAAAATAAAACTGTTATATCTCCTACACAGACACACACCAGGCACCAAACTTTCTGTGATTGATATCATCGGGTCTCCTACAATATCCAATGGTCAAATTATGACATTGCTTAGCCACGCCCCCTAACAACAGGAATTGTCTGTTTTATTGTTAACAGTCGCTATGTTACCCCTCTGAGCTACTCAACATGAGACTGTGTCAGAAACAGAAAGACATGTTGTGTGTTGTGGATTCCAGGCCCAACTGGATTCCATGTAGCAGTGCGGCGTGGTGGCGTGGCGAAGTCACATGAACGCCGTTCCATATTTCCAGACTTCCTAGGATATTGCCAAATTTATGAAAAGTAACTAAAAAATTACCTTAAAAGGACAACCATTTTTAAATTCAAAAGGCTTATTTAATGCTTTGAGAACATCTCTTCTATTCGGCTTACAAAATCAAACTGGATTTGATGAGCGGGGGTCAGCGGGGCAGCGTGGTGGCGTGGCGAAGTCACCTAAACGCCACTGAAATATGTCCCGACTTCCATAGGATATTGATTACTACTTCCGTTCTGGGCTCGACGGTTTCATGTTTTTTCACGGTTTATATAATTTGCTTTGTTTTCCACTGAAATGAACCGGCTTTTTAACAAAACCTACAGCTTTGAGTTCATTTCCGGTATTAAAATAAAGCCAAACGTTGCTACTTCCCCGTTCCTGTTTTTTGCTGCTGCGGTCTCGTCAGCTGTTTGTGTAGTAAGTTTGTGTGAAGCTGAGTGGGCGGGCCAGGGCTTGAGCCGGCGTGCTGATTGGCCCTTGGCGCCGCTGAGCCATGTACGAGAGAGGAGGGGGAGCGGGAGATGCTGCCGTTGACAGCGTGCTGCAGTAGCGCTCCTGCTACTGAACACTGAGAAGCATGTGAGCACATGCGTTAATGCGCGATAAAAAATAAATGTCGCCGTTAATAGTCTTAATGAATTAACGCGACTTAACGCGTTAACTTGCCCAGCCCTAATATATATATATGGGTAACTTTACTGATTTGCCGCTTAAAAGATGGGGTTTGGACAGACCACAGCCACTGTCCCTCAATCAGTGCACACAATACCACAACAGACCTCATCACGCGCTACAGTACATCAAGAAACTAAATCAACTAAAACACGTTTCACGAGCGCACATGAACTGAAGTTAATCCATATTTGTGGGTCAGTGTGTATAAGCATCTCCCAGAATTGGACATCTCAGTCAGAGCCTGGGGTAATAATTATTGAAAGTAACATTATCGTTGTTCTGCCTTTTGTTAACAGCAAGGAATTCATGTCGTGAATACATACATAAATAAGATATTAATTCTTAGTCAGAGGAAATCCAAGGCAAAACACAGTTAGAAACAGGTTTGGGTTCATATTTAATCAGAGTGGAGACATCACAACTTTTTAGATCTCATGTGAATTAAGTGAGATAGTGAGTACTCTCACCCTAAAAATAGATCTTTGACGTCTTTTGCTCCGGTTTACAAAGCTGCTTTTTAGCGATGAAGCTAGGGAAACTGCTAATGTTTAAGTTGAATTTGTTCTACACGGCTTTCTGCTTGGAAAATATTCGTCTTTTTACAAAAAGAATGTTTAAGCCAGATTTGGGAACAAAGGTTATTCAGAGAATGCCAAAAGGAAGCTTTGTGTTGGGGACTTTTGTCCTAGCTGTCTAGCTGCATATGGCCCAGACAGCCCAACTAGTTTTTCTTGAAGTATATTTTGGAGAGTAGAAACAAGTATTAATTTCAAAATGTAGGTAAACAAACAGGAAAAAAAAAGTTTTTAACAAAATCTTAAAATGTTGGATAGTCGTTTTTCCATCTTGCGGAAAATTTGAAATATTAATCATTTTTAATGCTTAGATATAAAATCGCAAGGCCATTACTAAAATTGCCTTTTGGTTGAAAGTTTTTTGGCATGCCATCTTATATTTATAGTAGCTAGATTGTGCATAATAAAAGAGTGAACTAAAACCTGGTCTAATATTATTATGGAGCTTTAACTTGCTAAGAGGAATAACGT